>NW_026652289.1:77629386-77848452 GCF_009828535.3 Hylobates moloch
AAGAAAAGCAAAAAGGAAAACAAAAACAAAAACACCCTGCTCTAGAAATGGAAAAAACAAACAAAAAACCAAAATACTTGTTTTTCTAGGAGGTGCACAGAAATCCATTCTAGATGTTAACTATCCTATCTGATTGTGTAGACATTGCCTAGACTATTAAAACCATCTAGTAACTGATAGGTAATTGCTCATTTGTTGACTGCAGCAGCTTATAGCAGCAGACAGAAGCTGCGAGGGAAGCCATCCTTCCTTGCTAATATAACATGTAGAACTTGCTGCTACTGCAACACTTAATGCTCACAGTACTGAGTCATCTTTAATGCAAACACATATTTTCTGCCTTGCTTCTATGTTTTCCATTATAATGCAACACAAAAACAGTGTACATTTCATTCCATCCCTACGAGGTTTGCATAAGCAGTTCCAAGTCAGACTAAATATTGTATTGCTCTTATTACAGTGGATAAATATTTTAAAGTTTAGGAATTAAATATTTTATTTTTTTGGTATGCTCTCTGCAACTATTATGAACTTTTCACAGCTCCTTCATTCATGGGAAATCTGTAGGGTTTCCTTTTTTTAAATGTAAGGCTGTTATTTGTTTCCCCAAACAGAAGCAGATCAGAGTTAACGAATAAGTTCAATAAATCACTTCTTACTTGGTGTTATTAAGAACACTATGCTTCTTCATATAAAGAAAGAGACTTTTCTACAAGGCATGTATCCTTTATTATAATAAAAGTTTGCTAACAAAAAAACGAATCAAGTACATCTTTAAGTATACAATTTCTCTCTTCATTTTTATAATAGCAGATTTTTTTTTTTTTTTGGCATCCATCTCTTTACTTGACACAGGTATTTCTCACACTAAATTAAGACAACCTATCCTAAGAAAAGCATGTCCTGAGCTGTTTGGTTGAAATTTTCCACAAAATAAGAAACCAAGAGGCTGTTTATACATTTGCCTTAAAAGAAGTAGGCTAATTATGTCAACTGATTAATACGTGAAGTTCTTTGTCCAATTATTAAAAGTACAAAGTGATCAGGGAGCAATTTAAATGTCTAATGCACCTCAAATTCTTTTTTTTTCCAAAGGTAATTATAATTGTAAGCAAAGTTAGTCTAGATAGGCCCCTTAGGTTACACACAGGTTTAAATAAAATCGTAACAATAACATTACCTCATTGGCCAGGTCCAGGAGCACTGGGGCAGCTCCATTTTTCACCACTCCATTCAGGTACCTAGACAAGACAAAGCCAAGTGGTAATGCAGTGACAAGAAAAGGCCAGCATAGACCTGTCAGCATCCCCTGTGTGTATACATGTTTCTCCTGGGCAAATGCCACACTCAACTGTAGTTAAAGTAAGCTACTTTCATAGGAAAGCATTGAAGGGAAAAACATAACACAAACAACTCACCTCAAAACCACTGGCAACTAAGAAGCTGAAGGTGGGGGCAGAAGGTGTAAATACTTAGGTCTCCCTTGTTTTCTTTCACCTCCTAACATATAAAGCAAACAAGAGGAACCATCCATATCACTCTGCCTTGTTTCTACCACAGACAACCATTGCATGGAAAGGAAAGAAGTTGACTTACATACTTTGAGAAAAGCATTCATGCACCCATCTTGCCTTTTCCATTACCTGTTTCACAGGGCTGCTTGACCCCTTATTAAGAAAACAATGGTACAGACATGTCATCAGTGGGTCAGCACACCTGTGATAGGCAATACAAGCCATCACCTTATCTGCCCTGCATTTGTGTAAGAACCTCCAGCTCTCATTATCCTCTCACTCCACTGGAAAAAAACACACAACTCCCCAAAATCCCCAAACAAAACAAAACCCCATGGTTTTGTTGGGGTGATTGGGGAATCACCCCTATGGAAGCTGGGGTGATCTTTTTTTTTTTTTACAAAAATTTGAATGTGTCATTCCCCTCATTATAACACTTCAAGGCCCCACATTAAAATCTCAAGATTAAATTATAACCATTCAACAGCTCTTGTAATGTTCTTCATAATCTAGTTTCTACCTGCTCTACTCTGCCAGCCTCATCTCTAGTCACTGTCTCCCGCTCCCATCCCTCACCTGGATAACTCATGATTCAATTCAGATGTCACCTTCTTTGATCCACTACCATATAAGTTAAGTGCTCCTCATATGCAATCGAGGAATGCCCTGTACATCTTTCTATCATGTAACATAGCATATTGTATTTGCCTATTACTTGGCTGCCTCAAACCCATCCCCCACTGTAATGTTGAAAGCTTCATGAAGATTGGAGAATTGTATTTTATTCAATTTATTATGCCTACCAAGTACTTTGTTTATGGTAGGTGGTTATATAATAAAAAATCACCTTATATTTTTCCTTTAACAAATAAAAAATTAAATAATTTTTAAAAACCATATTGGACAAGAAAGCAGAATTAGGTATGGAAATTTTCCCTACAGTATATTATTTGACTGAATAAGCTCTGGGTATTTGTCTGAGAGTAATAAAGTCAACAGGTGAGGTCTTCCATATAATTGCCAGAAGCAGGTACTAAATTATATTATTTCATGAGTATATTTACAAAGTTGTATAATTTTCCTGTAAGCAAAGTGGGGTAACAGCAAATTGTTTAAGGTGAGGAGAACCTCTGGATCATTGTAACTTCAAAATAATTCTAACAAAGCAATTTTCCACATTTTGGGGCCACCCTTGAATGGATTATTTGGAGAACTAATTGGAAAATAAGGACATTCAGAAGCAAGAGGAAAAAACAGATAAATAAAACAAGGCAAATGTGCTTTAGAGAAAGGTCCCTGGAAAATAGGTCCATTAAGAACCTCACATCAATTTTTTACAAACAATTCCACTGCACTGATACTACCCAAGGAACCGCCAATCAGTTCAGTCAAGTCAGACCAGCTGACTGTGTGCTTGTAGCCACCAAGAGTGCGTATTTACTATGGTTTCTGATTCTGGGTCAGCGTATTTAAGCCTATACCAATATTGGGATGTCTTTACAGCTTTCTACTTCAGTTTCAGTTACCTGACAAGTATTTTGGAGCGCTATGTGTCAGGCCTTATTCCAGGTTCTGAAGAAGCAATTGGGGGAAAAAAAAAACCATTCATGGTCCCATCATCACAGAGATTATATTACAGTGGTGACACAAACAATAAAAAGGCAGGGAGATAAATATACAGTATAATGGTATATGCTAGAATAAAATGTAAACTTAGATGGGTTGTTCAGGAAGCCCCTCTCTGAGGGAGTGACACTCGAGTAGAGATCAGCATGAAAAGAAGGAGCATGCCATGGTGAGAGCTGACTGCAAACAGTGAAAGAGAGTAGCAGCTAGATGCCAGACTACCTCCTATACCAGAGATCTGTTGCTTTAAGTCAAAATGACATGGCTTCATGTAAAAGTTGCATCAATCATTATCCTGCTAATGACCAGTGAAGCACTTCTATCAAGTTTAAAGAAACAGAAGATGATTAAACCATAATTACAATCCTCTGTATCTATATAGTCTGTATAATATTAAAAGCATGACCATACTTAATACTGTGGAAATTCCTAATTATGAGGTTGGTAAAGCTTCCCAGTTGGTCATATAAAGAAACCAAACCCCAGGGCACTGATAAAACCCATCTGGGCTCTCTTAGATGGTAAACAATAAAGCTATAGAACCCTGATCCCTCAAGGCCTAGTGAGGTGCCACATACGTTGAACATGGTGGATCTGCTCTAAATATATTTGTTTTCCAATCTGTTTCCCAACTATAACCTATAACACCTCATAAGTGGTAGGAAAAAAAATTAAGTTTAATTTAAGGTTATATTTGTCTTTTCTGGAAACTTTAATTATCCCCCACATCAAAGTGACAGATCAGGCTTTATTTAAATTTTCAGATATGCAATCAAAGGGACATACTAATTACTGAAAATATTCCATAAAGACATAATTAGAAAATCCTAATAGTACCTTTCTCTGCATCCTCATCATAATCTTGTGCAAACTTACAGCATTGCACTTTTCACATTGGTATAATGGTCTGCTTCTGTCTCCAGCTACCCTGAACGCTCTTTGGGGTAGGGCTACACAAATGAATGTTGAACCTTCATCCAACCCTGGCAAACATCCGAATTGCAACTGGGATATATGGATGTCATTCTCAACACTACATTAAAGTGACCTGGGCTTTATTCCTAATGCCCAGGAGAATTCATGTGTCTCTGCATTCTTGCTAGCATTGAGTTGATACCAATTAAGAATTCAAAGACTGTATTTTTTTTTTTTTTTTTTTGAGATGAAGTCTTGCTCTGTCACCCAGGCTGGAGTGCAGTGGTGCAATCTCGGCTCACTGCAACCTTCGCCTCCTGGGTTCAAGCAATTCTCCTGCCTCAGTCTCCCAAGTAGCTGAGATTACAGGTGCGTGCCACCACACCTGGCTAGTTTTTGTGCTTTTAGTAGAGATGCGGTTTTGCCATGTTGGCTAAGCTGGTCTCGATCTCCTGATCTCAGGTGATCCGCTTGCGTCTGCCTCCCATCAAAATCTGTATTTTACATGATTTCATCATGGTTAACAGAAACCTTATAATATCCAGATAGTAGAAAATGTTTTCTGGCTGGGCACGGTGGCTCAGACCTGTAATCCCAGCACTTTGGGGGGCCAAGGCAGGTGGATCGTTTGAGACCTTCCTGCACAGCATGGTGAAACCTTGTCTCTACTAAAAGCACAAAAATTAGCCCAGCATGGTGGTGCATGCCTGTAATCCCAACTACTCGGGAGGCTGAGGCACAAGAATCACTTGAACCTGGGAGGTGGAGGTTGCAGTGAGCCGAGATTGCACCACTGCACTGCAGCCTGAGTGACAGAGAAAGGTTCTGTCTCAAATAATAAATAAATAAATAAATAAAAATTTTCTCAAGCTTTGGAATTATTGAAGAAATTTTCTCAATTCTCCATGTTGTATATAAATAGACACAGCTCGAGAGTTTACTTTGAAAATATCTCTATTCTTTCACACTGTACTAATGCCATTTTATTTCTAAACAGGAAAGATTCTTGGTGAAATTTGTTTAGGTTCACCTAAATTGGTGCACATGAGCATAAGTGCACATGCACACAGTTGGTCAGATCTGCAAGTCCCCATCAATAGCAAAGTTTAGAAATATTGTCTCCATTTCCTCCCTTCTCCCAGCACACTGGCGGAGGAGCCAGCTTTAGCAGCGTTAGAAGATCAGAACTACAGAACTTTATTCAGATGTTCACATGTAAAAAAGGTTGGCTTAAATATGATATTGGTAACATATATGTGACAAAAATAGTTTCTGAAAATTGGACCGCTTTTTTGTTCAATTAGCACCATCTACTTTACACTCAGTATGCCCCATTTACAATGCTAAAAACCAACAATACAAATGTAAGACACAGTACCTGCCTTCAACTGTCCTTTTTGGTGGGAAAAGAGCTGTGTACGTAAGTATGTAAAATGCAGCAAGAGAAGTGCTAACAGAGGTATGTCTATACAGAGTGCTGTGGGAGTTGCAAGAATTATCGATTCGGGGTGTCCGGGGCAACTTGCTTATGTAGTAGTCTAGAAATAAACTTATCATCTTTACTAGTTTGTAGGGAAGCAGAAGGTGTTCCAAGCTGAGAGAAAACACTCAGTGACAGGGTTGTGGATCTTCTTAGGCCAGAGCATGGAGAACTTTGCCTTATATTTGAAATGAGTACATATTAGTTTCATCTTAGATATAAATGAGTCTTTCACACTCAAAAAACATCATAAAATGGGCCTTCTCTGAGGACCTTTTAAGGCTGATTTCACCCATTGGATGTGTACCTGTTAGTCCTCTTGTAGCAAAGCTAGATGATGACATATAGCTTCTGTACAAATTCATTTTAACTGGCAAATAGGCATCAGGAATGGAGCCCAGGTCACCTTAATATAGTATTAAGGATGACATCCTTATATCCCAATTGCAATTCAGATCTTTGCCAGAGTTGGATGAGGGTCCATCATTCATTTGTTTTTGTGTAGCCCTACCCCAAAGAGCGTTCAGGGTAGCTAGAGACAGAAGCAAACCATTATACCAGTGTGAAAAGTGCAATGCTGTAAGTTTGCACAAGATACTATGAGGATGCAGAGAAAGGTACCATTAGGATTTTCTAATTATGTCTTTATGGAATATTTTCAGTAATTAGTATGCCCCTTTGATTATATATCTGAAAATTTAAATAAAGCCTGATCTGTCACTTTGATGTGGGGGATAATTAAAGTTTCCTGAAAAGACAAATACAACCTCAAATTAGACTTTTTTTTTCCTAGCACTTCTTATGAAGTGTTATAGGATATAGTTGGGAAACAGATTGGAAAACAAATACATTTAGAGCGGATCCACCCTGTTCAACATATGCAACCAGGAAAACATTTCTAGACAGTAGTTTGGCAATATGTAATACTTTTATAAAATGTTCACATTGTTTGCACCAATAATTACGTATATAGAAATATTAAAAAAACTAATTCAAAATGCAGTCTCATGTATCAAGATGTTTATCACAGTATTATTTACAATAATAGAACATTGGAGGCCAGGCGCAGTGGTTCATGCCTGTAATCCCAGCACTTTGGGAGGCCGAGGAAGGCTGATCACGAGGTCAGGAGATCAAGACCATCCTGGCTAGCACGGTGAAACTCTGTCTCTATTAAAAATACAAAAAATTAGCCGGGTGTGGTGGCGGGCGCCTGTAGTCCCAGCTGCTCGGGAGGCTGAGGCAGGAGAGTGGCGTGAACCCAGGAGGCGGAGCTTGCAGTGAGCCGAGATCACGCCACTGCACTCCAGCCTGGGCGACAGAGCGAGACTCCGTCTTAAAAAAAAAAAAAAAAAAAAAGAACATTGGAAACATATATGCTTGACAAAGGAATAATTCAGTAAATTATGATACTTCCATATGATGAAATAAGGCAATCAAAAAATGTTTATAAAAAGCTTTCTACAAAATAATATTATGTCATATACATTTTTCCAGGTGTAAAACTCAGGATTCACAATTGCTTATATAATGTGACCTCATCAACATAAAAATGGGCTGACAAAAGACTAAAATGAAAAATGCCAGTAGAGATCTCTGAGTGGCACAATTATAGGCAATCATTCATTCCTTTTTAATACTATCACAAATGTGCTTTATTTTCACAATAGCTGAGTATTACTTTATAAAAGAAAAAAATTAAATACAATTGCCATTAACATTTTCAAATTGCTTAAATATATTTTGATATAACAAATACAATTTGGCTTTATTCTAATCTGCTGGAAAACAAACAAAAACCTTTTAAAGCCAATTTACCTTAGCACAGACAGGAACATTTGACCTGCACATTTCAAACAAAAGGCTACTGAGGTCAATCCATCTGAAAGGTAACAACATGGCCTGTCTTCAAGCGCAAAGTGCAGGGCAGAAAGTCAGACAGCAGGTTGGTAAAGTCAGAAAGTGGTTAGACTGCTTTCTTCTGAGACTGACCATTACCGTCTAACTTCATGTTTTTGTTTCAAATGCTGTAACTCTTAGAAATAATTGAGACTGTCACATTTAAATAAATTTAAAGAAATCTATTTATGTATTCTCATTATTACCCACTCAACTGTTCATCATTGGGTATACTTAAAGGTATTTATTTCTGGGCCAGGCACGGTGGCTCAGGCGTGTAATCTCAGCACTTTGGGAGGCTGAGGTGGGAGATCACTTGAGGCCAGAAGTTCAAGACCAGCCTGGGCAAGGGAGCAAGACCCTGTCTCTATAAATTTTTTTTTTTTAATTAGCTAGTCATGGTGGTGTGCACCTGTAGTCCCAGCTACTCAGGAGACTGAGGCAGTCGGATTGCCTGAGGCCAAGAGTTTGAGGCTGCAGTGAGTTTTGATCGTGCCACTGCACCTCAGACTGGGTGGCAGAGAGAGACACTGTCTCAAAAAGAAAAAAAAAAAGATATTTATTTATTTATGGCCTATACTACCCAGATAATCCAACAAAAGTATATTCATACTTCAATAATTAGATATACTTTTTAATGAAAACTTAGATTTGAAATAGCAGCACCTAGTGATCCTAAAAATCATATATTAATAATTAAAACAACCTTCTTACAATGAGGCAAATGAGTATCAGAGGGCAGCCCCATTACCTGTTAGTGGATCTCCGAATTTCTAGGAAAAGAGAGCATTTTCCTTTAAAATGCTCTATTTTCCTTTGTATACATTACAAGCCTTTAAAATCCAGACATAAAATCATACTTTTATATGACAGCCTAGGACTATATGTTTACAAACAAGAATGTATTTTTTGGCATGTAAATAACCTTCAGTGCTTCTTTGAAGAGTCTGGATGCCAACACAGTTGCAGGCTTCACAGCACTTCATGGGCCATTTTTAATTTCATATGTATAATTTAGGTTATGACTTTAATTTGAATGTCAATTTCACCAAGAAGGTTATGACTTTTGAATAAATCATCAAACTTTACAAAGTCTTGTTTAGAGAGGATCTCTCCTAGACACAAAAATGTGTGTGTGTGTGTGTCTGTGTCTGTGTGTGTGTAATGAGTGCATGTTATCTTTCTTTGACAGGTATTACTACTCAAAACAAAGCATATCTTTTACCACATATTGCAGTGAATAACTTTTTTTAAAAAATCTAACTTCTGCGGCTTTCCTGTTAAATATCCCTTTCTCGATTCTAAATAAAATGACTACTGAAACATGACACCAATATTTTATCCACATATTTATTTCATTCATAAAATTTTTATGCATAAAAATCATTCATCTAAAATCAGTGGTGTCATTCTCACCACAGAAAGGTTCATCTGTCAATCTTAAGTATAATAATTTAAGAGCAGATTTCAAACAGTTTTCATTTCCAATGTGCCCTTGAAAGATTTAAGAAACCAACTAACAATTTCTAATGCAAACCATTATCATTTAGTGTTATAAATTATTCAGTCATATTACAATGACAATACAAATTTTAGAATAAAAAAATCAGAGTTATTTTAAAGATTGTTTCAGAAGAAGAAGTTGAAATCTATTTATAATAAATTAGGCTGAAATTAAAATATCTTCTGGATACTATGCTGTTGATTTAATACCCAAGGTTGTCTTTTAAAAATACAAAATCCCCTTTAAAATGTGACCCTTATACACTACAATATATCTCCATGTGCCTTTACTTGATACATTTTTTTCATTTCTAAAATGGATATCCTAATACCTATGATGCAAAATACACGACATCCAAATTCAATCTTCTTTTTTCAACTTGCTAATCTAAGAAATGAAAATTGGTTTGAGAACTTTCAAATATATGTAGATATATGTATATATGAGCATATGCATTTAGACAGGATATGCACTTATAATAAGTTTCAGCCGGGTGCGGTGGCTCAAGCCTGTAATCCCAGCACTTTGGGAGGCTGAGGCGGGCGGATCACGAGGTCAGGAGATCGAGACCATCCTGGCTAACACGGTGAAACCCTGTCTCTACTAAAAACACAAAAAATTAGCCGGGCGTGTTGGCGGGCGCCTGTATTCCCAGCTACTCGGGAGGCTGAGGCAGGAGAATGGCGTGAACCCAGGAGGTGGAGGTTGCGGTGAGCCGAGATCGCGCCACTGCACTCCAGCCTGGGGGACAGAGAAAGACTCCGTCTCAAAAAAAAAAAAAATAATAAGTTTCAAGTAGCCAACTGAGATTTCATAATATTGTAACTACATCTCACATAGTATGTGCACACACACACGTAAGTCAAGACAGCCTTACCATACTCTTTAGATCTACAAAACAAAGCATTTGAAAACTCATTCAAAAACATACTAAAAGTTTTGAATAAAAGACTTAAAACACAATGTCTTGGGATATGACATAGAAAATTAATAACCTAACTTATTCATAATTATTATTACAATTAATAGGTACTATGATACCCTCTAGTGGGGCAGGAAGGTCATACCTCTGGTAATAACTTTCAATTGCTTCCGAAGTATGATGTTTGGCATGTGTTCTTTTAATGTGTTTCTGAAAGAAAAAAAAAAAAAACACAAATCTTTGGTATGTCACAGATGAGGTTCAAAACAAGAATGACATTATTTCTTCAGCCCAATGACTAGCACATAGGGAACACTGAATAATAGCTTGGGAATTCTGGTGATGGCAGGACTTCTTTTCCTTCTACCCTATGAACCTATGCATTTTAATCTCTATTGCTTGGCTGGGATGTCTTCAGACTGTACCACAAGGTACAGTATATATGTAAAAGCCAACAGGGTCATAGTAATTGAATCTAAATAAGTTTGCTTAGGGCTACAGAGGGCAAATAAAAACTTGTTCCCTCTTTCAACCTTTGTATTAATTTTCCATCGATTCAATTCCATCTCAGTCCTCTGCACTCTAGTTTTACAATCCAATTGCCATTTTTAACCAGGAAGAACATTGCTTAAAAACAACTTATTTGAAAACTACAAAAAGTAATTCCATAGAGACTTGCCACTTGACTGACACCTGTCATCTCATGATAAATGACTCCATTTTCTGCCTCTCTTGCCTTCTGCCACTCCAGCAATGGTCATTTATCATCATCTCTGTCAGCAATGGAAAGCGGCACTGACAGTGCAAGTCAGCAAACATTTAGCACATGGAACCACACAACACAGGGAAATTATTATTGTCAGAATAATAATGGTTTAGCATAATTTATTACAGGTCCACCAAATAAGCAAAGGCTAGATGTTATTAGACAGATGGATGGGTAGGCTTGGCAGGCCTCCACCGAGACGCAGGCGGTGCTTGATGTGGAAAGGAGAACATCCTCCAACCCAATCAGAGAGCTGGCAGTTCAATTACAAAGAAATAAAGGGACATTCATCATTCAATTAGGCACCTGTCAACCCTCACAAAGGAGAAAACTTCTAACCTGGTACTCCTGGGAGAAGATGCTCAGCAGAGTGGCCTGCGATTGACTGGAACAAATAAAAGAAGGACAAAGTTAATTACTGGAGTGCACGGCAAAGAAACAAAAGAGAAAGGAGCTTCAAAGGTAGGCCTGCTGCCCTGTAATCTAACAGAACATGAAAACAAGTGTGGAAAAGTTGTTCCAGATGAACACCTCAAACAAAGGCTTCCTGCTGCTGGGTCAAGGAGAGAGAAAAAAGGAAAGGGGAAAATATGGGCTCAAAGCAGCTATCACATTATTTTGATTTTTTTAAACTTTAGAATGATTGTAAATCATATTTGTAGAATGCGATGGTGTTAAAGGGGACCACGAGAAAGCAAGGCTTATTTCCATTAATAAGTGACACAGTTCAGTCTCATAAACAGTAGAGAACATACACTTCATTCATTGAGAATGTTCTGAAATTAATTTTGTTAGCCGACAGGTATCCTCCTCTACAGCTATCCCAGTTTCAGGGGGAAAACTTTGGTCTTTACTAGAAGTAGCACAGTGGTCACTGGAACATTCCCACCAATACTGGCGTGCTATGAAAATAGAAGCTTTCACAGCAGGAAGCAGAGGTCCTTGGAGTGAATCATTCCTAAAGACTGCCCTAAGCCTTATTCATCCAAGACAACACACAATGTCAAACACCTGGCAATGAAGCAACCTGAAAAACGTTCTTCCCAAGTGGGAATTTTCCTTTTGCAATTGTTAACATTTAGAAATGGAATGGAATTTTTCCTTCTCTAAAAAGCAATCAATACCCCACTGCTACTCTTTTCGACTGTCCTTTACAGACACGTCTAACTTACCGTATCTTGAAAACAATTATTTCTATTTTCCTACTAAATGCTATCTGAATAGATTACATTTTAGATAATTCGACTTTTATAGGATGCCAAAGTACTGTGAATACATTTTTTTCTATTTATAAATGAAAAAATCTCTTAAGCTCATCACAGGTAATTTGGGGAATGTGAAATAAAGTGACACCATATTTGTTTACTCATTGTCTAGGTGTTGTCATCTTCTGGATGACATTACAAATTTGGCTGATAACTTTCCACCCTTACCAAATTACAAGAGTAGGTTAAGAAAAAAATACCCTAAATGTTTACCAAGGAAACTGATACATTATTAAAAGAATATTTCAATAACTCAAAAGTACAGAGAAATGATTAAATACAATTATAAATCCATTATAGTCTGGTTTTTTCAATTTCCCTTTAAAACTGAAAAGCCCCTTTGAAAGAGCCAATTTTATATAAAATCTTCCTATTTTGCCTGGCTTGACCGAGCTTAACAACCAAATCACATACCCTAGTAGGGCTGCTGACAATAATCTTCTGAGGGGGGGAGGAGGCAAAATGAAGCCCAAATCTTTGTAAACGCTTAATAAATTAATGTTAGATATTTGTGTGCCATAAATAGACCCCCTCCTCATTGTATAGCAAAATACATTTATGTTATTAACCATTTAATGGTACACAACATGTCATTCTTTGGGCTTCAAAAAAGATGATAGAAATAAACGTATTTGCAATGAGAAAGTAGGGACCAATGACCAATGAAAAGAAAACTAAACTGTAAATAAAACATAGCATAACTGTAGATGCCCAGAATGGGAAGAGGCAGTTAGAGAAATAAGTTCAAGAATAAATAGTTCAAAATGAGAAGTTGGTCAGGAGTTGACAGCACTGTATAAGCCAAGGATAGGACAACGTCTTTGGCTAGAAAAATGTCTTCAAACTGCTTAGAATTTAATTCAGCTAAAACCATGGACAGAGCCTGTGAAGCAACTCAGTTTTTCTACGGCCGAGAGGGTTAGAGTGATTTTTGCCAGCTTATACTGGGAGTAAAAACTGGCTAGAACTATTAATAAAAAAAGAAAACCACTTACGTACACATAGTAACAACAGAAAGACAGATTTGGGTCCAAAATGTTTTGGTTTTGTTTAACTAATTCAAAGCTGTAGAGAATAAAGTGAACTTTGCTAGGTAGTCTGCCAGCCAACTATCTCTTTCTGTATGTGCTAACCTTATAGAAGAGTGTTCTGACCAAATGTCACACCATAAGGAGCAGGCAAGTAGTTTTAGTACAACCAAGACATTGACTTCAGTGTATATTATTTGTACTTTCTTCCAACGTGTTAATGCTGAGAAGGGACACCAGAGGGAAATGCTGGGCAGGTGGGGAGAGGAGCAGAGTCCCATGATCTCAAGGCTATCGTTCTGAGGAACTCACCACCTCTACCCTGCGCCCACTGTACCATCCCACCGTGTTTGATCTGTTTTGGCCAAAGGGAACAGAAGTTACAGAATAAATTCAACTTTCACTAGGTTCACAAGAAATGTGGTTTCCAGCTAAAGAGGAGAGGAGAAAAAGATTCTGTGCAACTGAAAGGTCTACCTTGAACATCACAGTCCAACATTCAACAGTACCACAGTGCATCTACAATGTCCCAAGGTAACTATGTATGGGGAAATATGCCATCAGAATCAAAAAACTAAACAAGGTGGACGGGAGTTGATTTAGAAGAAACTTTCAAGTACGCACACAAAAGTACACACACAAAAAAGGCAAAAATCAGAACACTGTCAAGTACTCAAATTTTTTTTTATACAGAATGAAGTAAATCATACCCTGAATCTTTACACTTTATATCACTTAGCATATATGGGGTTTTAAATTTACATAATCAAAAAGGCAGTCATTTAATTTGTACCAAATACCCAGGATGTAGTATTAAAACCCCATCAAAACAGTTTTGCTTGTATTTTTCCCATGCTATCTCCCAGATTTAGCTCCATACCCTGAAGCTGTCTGGGTAAAGGGGAGCATGTGAGTGGACCCAAAGAATGGCTAGGTAAAGCCTTGTCCAAATCTGGAACAGCAACAGCCGTGCTGCAGCAATGTGGAAACGGGCCTGAAGAAAAAACTAGCACTGTGAGGATGGCAGATGGAAGATGGAAAGAGCTTGGGTCCTTGAGGACACTGTGGAACTGCTCAAGAGACCACGGAATTGAACTGACCAGCCTCCATTCTTATTCTGTGTAATTATACATGTCTATTTTTTTAAATCTCCAAACCAAAGAAATAAAACTCTTCCCAGGCTTCTGTGTTCTCTAGTAAGGTGGAGGCATGGTGAAGGGCTTTGAGACAAGGTGCTCCATAATGGTGGCACATGTACAAGATGGAAAACTTGAGAGGGGTTGTCCATTTCCATAATTTCTAGTTCTCCCCTTAGCTGATGGCTATAATTGGCTTCCCTAAAATTGTTCCTCTGTCTGTCACTGACTCACTAAATTGACGTACCTAGAGATCATAAACTGGTGTGTGATTTTCCCATATAGAGTTTAAACATTAATGGGGTACTATTTCTTCTCATGTTATATTGCATTCAACGTTCTTCAAATGCCTGATATAAAAACAGGCAACAAACTAGTTCCTCATGTGATATTTAACTCAATGTGCTCCCAAGTCCACCCAGCTAAGATACTTGGTAACATGAAAGAGCCTCAAAGAGTTGGGAGAGTGTAGCACAGATTAAGAGAGCTGAGCACAGACTTAGTTGCAATGCAACATTCATACAAGGGTGAGGTCCTTATGTTTTCAGATGGAGACCTAAAGCATGCAGAACCTTAAGAGAAGACATCACGTATTTTATGTTCCTCCTCTTCTTGAGTATGCAACCTCTGAAAAAGACCACAAGGAAGTAAATACCTTTACCTTAAAGCTCCTTTTCTATAGAATCTAGGAAGCTTAAATGTGTACACTCTACTGGCTCAACATTCTCTGAGAAAAATAAATATTATTTCTGGAGCTTGGGAAGAAGCAAACCAATGAAAGAAAGATAAAGCAGGATACTCCTACAAAGCATTATACTTGGATATACTTGGACATCTCACAATTGCTAGGCACAACCTCTCTAAACCTGTGAAGAATACAAAGGAACACCAGCTGTCTGTTGTTAATGATTCAGAGTGCTGGTCAAGGCATATTTTCTATAAAAGCAATGCAGCTACAATCTCTTGACCTCCCCCAAAGCCCCCTGCCACACACACACATACCACACACAAATTTGAAATGTAGAGCCATTTTTCCCTCTAAAATTAAAACAGAATTCAACAACACTACACAAACTTTGATATAATACTACTACAAACTTTGCTTATTTTTTAGGAACAAAATGCAAAATGGAAATCTGGAGGGAGATTACTGATACTCTGGGAAATTACTGAGGAGGGAAAAGGGAAAAATCTGTAAACTAAATTCAAGACATAAAGAAAAATGTATCCAAACTATCTCCCACCCTATGTCTTCTCTTCCTAATTTCCAACTTCATATCAAGGATGCAAACATTTTATGCCTAACCACAGCAAATATCCCCATAAATGATTAGGTAGATGGCAACATTAAGCTTAGTAGTAATCAACTATAAAAAAAGAAGTTCTTAATAACTATAGGTCAAATATATAGTTGAACGTCAGTATCTGTTGATGGGGGACTGGTTTCCGGACCCTCATGGAAATCAAAATCTGTGGATGTTCAAGTCACTTACATAAAATGGCACAGTATTTGCATATAACCCATGCACATTCTCTGGTATAATTTAAATCATCTCTTGATTACTGATAATACCTAATACAGTGTAAATGCTGTATAAACAGTTGTGAATACTGTATTGTGTTTTTTTGAGGGGGGGGCAGTTTTTTTTGAGACAGAGTCTCGCTCTGTTGTCCAGGCTGGAGTACAGTGGTGCAGTCTCGGCTCACTGCAACCTCCGCCTCCTGGTTCAAGCTATTCTCCTGTCTCAGCCTCCAGAGTAGCTGCCACCACGCCCGGCTAATTTTTATATTTTTAGTAGAGACAGGGTTTCACCATGTTGGCCAGGCTGGTCTCAAATTCCTGACCTCAAGTAATCCGCCCACCTTGGCCTCCCAAAGTGCTGGGATTACAGGCGTGAGCCACCACGCCGGGCCTGGTTTTTTATTTTTAGTATTTTTTGTTGTTGTAGTGTTATTTTTATTGCTTTTTTTCTCCCAAATATTTTCAATCCGTTGTTGGCTGAATATGCCAATGTGGAACCCATGGATACAGACGGTGAACTGTATATATGAAAAAAGTGGTTACCACCCCAGGCTTTCAACTATTTTTGCTGGCAAACTGAAGATATATCCAAACAGCTCTATGACTACCTTTGCACTTAATTTTATCCCCACAACAATCTTGTGAGGTAGGTACTGCTATCCTCCTTATTTTAAAGATGGGGAAATGGAGGAAGAAAAGTTAAATAAAATACACAATTAAACAGCTAGAAGAGCAGTAGACGTGGGAATGAAAATTTATATCCGATTCCAGAGCCCAAAGTCTTAATCCCAGTGCTAATCTGCCTTCTTAACAGTTCCCAGAAATGAGTTCTGCAAATCATGTATGCTAATAATTCCGCTTAAGCATTTATATGATGTGACGTTATACTCCAAACAACCCTGACATGTGGGGCATGCTGCTTTTTTTGCTAGAAAATTGGAGTCACGGGAGGTCAAGTGTTTTGACCAAATTCCATGGCTTTAGACATTATTTCCTTTTTAAGAAATCAAATTGCAGTTTTTCTTTAACTTCATAAAAAACGTTGTTCCTTTATGTTTTTAAAGATAAAGGAACTACTGACTGCAGAAAACAGTCAAGGATTCATTTATGCAGCCAAAAAACACATGAAAAAATGCTCATCATTACTGGCCATCAGAGAAATGCAAATCAAAACCACAATGACATACCATCTCACACCAGTTAGAATGGCCATCATTAAAAAGTCAGGACCACGGTGAAACCCCGTCTCTACTAAAAATACAAAAAATTAGCCGGGCGTGGTGGCGGGCACCTGTAGTCCCAGCTACTCGGAGAGGCTGAGGCAGGAGAATGGCGTGAACCCGGGAGGCGGAGCTTGCAGTGAGCCGAGATTGCGCCACTGCACTCCAGCCTGGGCAACAGAGCGAGACTCCGTCTAAAAAAAAAAAAAAGTCAGGAAACAACAGGTGCTGGAGAGGATGTGGAGAAATAGGAACACTTTTACACTGTTGGTGGGACTGTAAACTAGTTCAACCATTGTGGAAGTCAGTGTGGCGATTCCTCAGGGATCTAGAATTAGAAATACCATTTGACCCAGCCATCCCATTACTGGGTATATACCCAAAGGATTATAAATCATGCTTCTATAAAGACACATGCACACATATGTTTATTGCTGCACTATCCACAATAGCAAAGACTTGGAACCAACCCAAATGTCCAACAACAATAGACTGGATTAAGAAAACGTGGCACATATACACCATGGAATACTATGCAGCCATAAAAAATGATGAGTTCATGTGCTTTGTAGGGACATGGATGAAACTGGAAACCATCATTCTCAGCAAACTATCACAAGGACAAAAAACCAAACACCGCATGTTCTCACTCATAGGTGGGAATTGAACAATGAGAACACATGGACACAGGAAGGGGAACATCACACTCCGGGGACTGTCTGGGGTGGGGGGAGGGGGGAGGGATAGCATTAGGAGATATATCTAATGCTAAATGACGAGTTAATGGGTGCAGCACACCAACATGGCACATGTATACATATGTAACAAACCTGCACATTGTACCCTAAAACTTAAAGTATAATAATAATAAAATTTTAAAAATAAATAAATAAATAAATAAACAGTCAAGGATTAAAAGACTGTGTGGTAATTTCCATTATTCTCCCTGCAGCAAAAGTATATTTTAACCACCACCACTGCCTGAAGTGTCTCTATCTGATTGCGTATGTCTTTTGCTCAAATGTTATTCACTTCATATTAAATATAAAGCAGCTTTAAATCTGTCCCTGAACCAGGCAGGCAAATATAAATAATCCAATCATCTTCTCTATAGAGGATGCAGTGGCCCTCTGTAAGTGTTAATTTTATAAAACAATATTCAATGAAGAGTTTCCTAGTTATCCAATGGTGCATCTTCTGTGTAAAATTCAGATGTCCACTCCTAGAATTCATTCTGGACTATAATTTTCCTGTGTTTTTGCTCTATGTCTGATGTGTATGAATCTGTTTGTGTGTATCTATATACACACACACATATACATTTCAAAATTGTATGTTAAACATACTTTTTCATAACATGTTTTCATTATATAAGATACTAACATTTATCCATGTCATTATATATTCCTTTTTAAAAATTATTTTTATTGGAAATAAAACACAAAAACCCACATGGAACAAATGCACAGCCCAACGATTATTTTTTAAAGAAATATAACCACTTAGGTTAACAAACAGAACACTGCCAGCACCCCAGAAGATACTGCATCCAATCACTACCCTCCTTCCCTCTCACAAATGAGCCACTTCTTATCATTCCTTGTTTTTCTTGATAGTTTTACCACCAATATCACCTAATGTCCCTTAGGTTCTACAGGTTAGTTTTGCCTGTCTGTAAACTTCATATTAAGTGCATTACACAGCATGCACTCTGCATCTGGCTTCTTTCACTGACCAATATGTCTGTGAGAGTTAGCCATGTTAATTTAAGTGTAGTTAATTCATTTTCATCACTTATATTCTATCGAATGAGTATAAGCCAAATTTATCTATTCTATTGTTGAATATTACTACTGTGGACTCACTCCTGGGTGAGTCTCTTGGTGTACATTCACACGCATTTCTGATGGGTATAAATGCAGGAGAAGAATTCTGGGCAATCTGACATGCACCTCTCCACTTCAGCAGATACTGTCAAACAATTTTTCAAGTGTTTGTAATGACTTTAAACTCCACCAACACTACAGAAGAGTTCCCATTGCTGTACATCCTCATCACACTTTCTCTCAATCCATGGCTTGCCTTTTCATCTTCCTTGTGGTGCCTTTTGAAGTACAAAAGTTTTTTATGTTGATGAAGTCCAATTTATTCTTTTGTTTTAGTACTTTTTGTGTCTTGTCTAAGAAATTTTTGCCTACCCACATTCATGCAGACATTTTCATATATTTTTCTAGAAGATTAATAGTTTCGGCTTTTACATTTAGGTGTATGATCTACCTTCAATTAATTTTGTGTGTTAAGGAGGGGATCACAGTTTGTTTTTATTATTTCCATACAAATATAAAATTGATCACACACGTTGGTGCCTCTGAGGAGGTTAAATACCTGAGAATCTATTTGGGGACTTTCTAATCTGTTCCACTGATTTGTATGTTTATCTTTACATAGATACCACACCATTTTGATGACTGTAGCTAAACCAGGTACATTCAGTGTAAGTACTGATATATTCAGGTTTAAATCTATCATCTCACTAAATGTTATTGTCTTACCCACTATACGTACTGTTTCTCTCCATTCTTGTGTACTTTTCAATTGATTCAATGTTTATTCACTACTTTTCCTCTTGCAACTTAAAAGTTACATATTCTTTTACTATTCTTTTAATAATCACTCTAGAAAACCATGCTGCCTCCTCAATTTATTATTGATTGGTGATTTATTGCTTTCTGGAAAATATAAAAACATTACAACACTATTGAAAGGTCCCCTTCCTGGAATGTAGGATATTACTGAAATTGTCTTAAGTCTGTATATTTCTTAAATCTCAAAAGACACTGCTACTGTTTCACATATCTCTGCTTACTCAGATGTACCCACAGATGTGCCATCTCATTTTTCTTCATTCCTTCCTTTCCACTCTTTCATCTCCATTACGTTCTTTTGTTTTCTTTGTTTTTGTTTTTTGAGATGGAATCTCGCTCTGTCAATCAGACTGGAGCACAGTGGCGTGATCTCAGCTCACTGCAAGCTCTGACTCCCAGGTTCGCTCCATTCTCCTGCCTCAGCCTCCTGAGTAGCTGGGACTACAGGCGCCTGCCACCACACCCGGCTAATTTTTTGTATTTTTAGTAGAGATGGGGTTTCACCATGTTAGCCAAGATGGTCCTGATCTCCTGACCTCGTGATCCACCCACCTCGGCCTCCCAAAGTGCTGGGATTACAGGCGTGAGCCACCGCGCCGAGCCCATTATGTTCTTTTAATAATTCCATCAGTGCAGATTTGTTGATGATGTCAGGTAACAGTCAAATTGTGGCTCTTTGTAATGACAATCTGTCTCATTCCTCTATCTGGCTTTAATATTTTCTTTTATCTTTGCTTTTTGTGAGTTTCAACTATAAAATCCTGCTTAGAATTTGTTGGACTTCAATATGTGGCTGCATACCTTTCATCATTTTGGGAATATGCTCCATCATAATTTCTTCAACATTGCTTTTGCATTCAAGCTCCTCCCCCTGAGACTCCCAATGAATCTGTCAGCCTTCTCTACTGTATCCTCTATTTCTTAGTTTCTCTTCATACGTTCCACCCTTTTGTTATTGTATGTTACATTCCAGTATTTTCTTGTGACCCACCTAAAAGTGCACTAATCCTCTCTTCAGTAATGTCTAATTTACTGTTAAATTGATCCACCAAGTTAAATCCATCCAATATTGGTTGCTGTATTTTTCAGTTCTAAATTTTCTATTTGATTCTTCATATAAGTTCCCTGCAGAATGTTTCAATTTCTTTTATAACTCCCTGAACAAAGTTTAATTCTAGTAATTCTGTTTGGTAATTCCAATAACTGGATCTCCATTGAGTCTAGTACTATTGCCTTTACTGGCTCTCATTCTTGTTGTCATGTGTCCTTATGCGACTGAATATCTCTTATTATGTGTCATACTAGAGTCGTCCTTTGGTACACACAGGGGATTGATTCTAGGACCCCCAAGGATACCCCAAATCTGTGTATACTCAAGTCCCAAAGTCAGCCCTACAGGACTCACGTATACAAAAAGTTGGTCCTCTATATAAGCGGGTTTCACATCTTGCAAATACCATATTTTCAATCTAAGTTTAATTAAAAAAAATCCACATGTAAATGGACTCACACAGTTCAAACCCATGTTGTTCAAGGGTCAATTGTATTTGAAAAACTATCTTATAAAAAATCTAAAGGCTGAAATGATGTTTTCTCCAGACAGAATTCTGACTTGATACTGGGAGTACCAGGAGTCTAGATCACCTTAGTCAATTTCAGGTATTAATTTTTGGTGCCAGTCAGATAAATCTGAAACTGTCAGGGGGAGATCTTTCAATTTCAGTTCACATTTACTCCTGGGGTATAGTCTGTTAGAGGCCCCCTGCCCCCAAAGCTTGGGATATTTATAAGAGTTCTCATCTTTGTCAAGCCCTCATCTCTAAACTTTGTCCTCTAGCCCTATACAGCTGTCAAAAGTTCTGCTCAGGACTTGATTAGACTGCATCAAATCAAATAATAATTAAATTAGAATTCAAAATTAAAAACATAGTCCTCCAAAAAATTTTCAGAAATTAAAAAACACATTTCTATGTTA
Organism: Hylobates moloch; assembly: GCF_009828535.3. Classification (NCBI taxonomy): domain Eukaryota; kingdom Metazoa; phylum Chordata; class Mammalia; order Primates; family Hylobatidae; genus Hylobates; species Hylobates moloch. Next base: position 77,650,804 of record NW_026652289.1, read on the forward strand.
CTCATAGATGAAAGAGGAAGTGATGGAAAAAACAAAAATGCATAAAATTGAGCAATGGTGGTATGTATCAAAATTTGTGAGAACTTTGTATCATTAACTGGACTTTAGGAAAAAAAGGCGAAAGGAACTGGTTTTACTGTAGGAGTTCTTAGCAAATTATGTATCCTACCAAACAAAAGAAAATAGGAAACGAAATAAGAGCATCAAGAAGGAATAAAACAAACAAACCCTCCTTATTTGCAGATGAGATGGCTTTCTACATAAAAACAGCAAGATCTACAAACAAGGTATAAAACTAGTATCTCAGAAAGGTAACTGGAGACAAGATTAATATAAAAAATAAGAATTCTTATAAATCAGTACTATCCAATGAGAGAATGGAATAGAAAAATAGCTATCATTCACAATCAAAGGCCATAAAGTATTTAGAAATGTGTTTTTAAAAAATATATAAAAGTTTTTTGTTGGTGTTGTTGAGACGGAGTCTTGCTCTCTCTGCAGGCTGAGGTGCAGTGGCGCGATCAAGGCTCACTGCAACCTCCGACTCCCTGGTTCAAGTGATTCTCCTGCCTCAGCCTCCCGAATAGCTGGGATTTCAGGCATGTGCCACCACGCCCGACTAATTTTTTGTATTTTTAGTGGAGACGGGGTTTCACCATGTTGGCCAGGATGGTCTCGATCTCCTGACCTTGTGATCCACCTGCCTCGGCCTCCCAAAGTGCTGGGATTACAGGCGTGAGCCACCACACCCAACCAAAACTTTTGAAGAAAGTTATAAAACATTACTGAAGAGCATAAAAGACTTTTTGACTAAACACAGAATTGTGACATTTTTATAAAGAAAGTATCATGGGTGGGCTGGGCATGGTGGCTCACACCTGTAATCCCAGCACTTTGGGAGGCCGAGGCGAGCAGATCACTTGAGGCCCAGAGTTTGAGACGAGCCTGGGTAACACAGTGGTCTCTGCTAAAAATAGAAAAAATAAGCTGGGCATCGCATGCCTGTAGTGCCAGCTACTCGGGAGGCTGAGGTGGCAGAATTGCTTGAACCTGGGAGACAGAGGTTGCTGTTAGCTAAGATCCCACCACTGCAATCAAGCCTGGGTGACAGAGTGAGACTCTGTCTCAGGAAAGAAAAAAAAAAACAAAAACGATCATGGGTGGAATGATAGTGTAAATAAAATTGTCAGTTCTCCACATATTAATCTATAATTTTAATAAAAATGCTACCAAATTCACAACAGAGTCTTCTGGTAGAACATAATAAATGTATGTTAAAATTCAAGAAGGATACATAAGAAGAGCTAACAAATTCTGGAAAGCAATAACAAGTGGGGAACTTATGCTAACCAGGTATCGGCATAGATAAATGTCAAAAAATGTAGTGTTTACCCAAAAAAAGCACATTATAGAATTACATTCACATTTAACACCATTTATATAAAGTATCAAACAGCAAAATATAATGCCCTATTTTTTGTGAATCTATATATGGATGTGGTAAAAGAAATATGAGACTGATAAGCACTAAACTCAAGAAAAGAGTTACAGGTGACAGAGAAGAGGGAAGAAATCACAGAGAGGTACATCCAACCATACCTACAATAGTTTATTAAAAAACTAAAAATCAAAGTGGAAACAAAACGTAGAACAGTATTGGAATATGTCATTTATGTAAAAGTAAAAAGCACCTGAAGCAAATATAAACAGATGTATATTCAAAGGGTTCATTTATCATTCTCTGTTCTTTTATATTTCTGCTATATTTTATAATAAAATTAATTAGGCAGGCACAAAGAAAAGAAGGACAAAATTGAGGAGGTGTTGGATAAATTGATCTTTAAGATTCTTTTCTGCTCTAAGTCCCACCCTTTTCTAAATGTTCTGATTTAATGAGAGTCTTAAGTACCTATACTTCTTTCATTTCTAATTAAATTTAGGTATTAACTTTTTAGAACAAGTCGTAACATAAATCAGGTAAAGAATAAGAGGCTTGTGTGACACTTAATTTCACTTGCAAGACCAGGCTTCTGGCCATTTTTCTCTGAAGTAATCCTAATAACTTCAACACATTATATAAATAATAGATTTGTAAGAAATGTTTATCAGTTATCTTTTTAAATGCGGTCTCTTCAGTCTTCTCTTGCCCTACATGCTGCAGAGGTGAGAGAACCCTCTCCTTCCCCTCTGGATATTCAATAATTAGAGTCTATAAAATAAACTGACAATTGATTAGCAGAAGAAAAGGTGTACACACTTATAACATGTATTATGTATGGGGGATCCCACAAAGTGTGAGATGCAGAGAAAGGCCAGATGGTTGAACTATGGGAGGGCAAGGGGAGGAACTGTACTATAAACAAAGATCATCTTATTATGCAGATAAAGTCTCTCAGGTGGCAGCCCTCAGAAGCACTGGTGAAAAGTCTGTCTGGATGTGGTGTCCTGGGCATGCAGACCTGTAAGTCTCCTCTTCTGTGACATGAGTCATCTTCTCTGGTTAGTGTAGATTTCAGGGAAGTTATTCATGACAATCACATTTCTTCTGGAGGAACTTCCCTTAGTCAGATGAGAGAACTTCAGACAAAGCTCCTCTCTGTGCTTCAGAGGGGTGGGAGACTAGGGAGCAGAATGTCCAAGAGACTGTAGTTTTGAGGCTGCAAAGATGCAGAGAAATTGGAACCCTCATATATTGCTGGTGAGATTGCAAAATGGCGTAGCCGCTTTGGAAAACAGTTTGTTTCTCAACATATTAAATACAGAGTTATGGTTAGGCATGGTGGCTCACACCTGTAATCACAACATTCTGGGAGGCCGAGGCAGGAGAATCACTTGAGCTGAGGAGTTCAAGACTAGTCTAGGCAACCTAGTTAGACTCCATCTCTACAAAAAATTCCTTAAAAAGCTAGCTGGGCGTGGTGGTGCACGCCTGTAGTCCCAGCTACTTGGGAGGCTGAGGTGGGGAGATCACTTGAGCCCAGGAGCTCAGGGCTGCAGTGAGCTAGAACTGTGCCACTGCACTCCAGCCTGGGCAACAGAACAAGACCGTGTCTCAAATAATATGAATAATAAATATACATAAATAAATAAAAAAACACAGTTATCATATGACCCAGTAATTCTTCCCATAGGTTTATACCCTAGAGAACGAAAAACGTGTTTCTAAACAAAAGTCTATACACAAATGCTCATAGCAACTTTATACATAATAGATAAAAGGTAGAAACAACCCAAATGTCCATCGGCTGATGAATGGATCAATAAAATGTGATATACCCATTCAATGGAATATTATCCAGCAATAAGAAGAAATGAAGTACTGATATATGCTATGACTCAGATAAATCTGTAAAATATATGAATGGAAACATCCAGTCACAAAGGCCACATCTGTACGATTCTATTTGTATGAAATGTCCAGAATAGGAAAATCAATAGAAGTAGAAAGCAGATTAGTAGTTGTCAGGGACAGGAGTGACTGATAATATGGGATTTCTTTTGGAGGTGATGAAAACGTTCTGACATTAGGCAGTGGTGATGGTTGTACAACTTCGTGAATATACTAAAAACCACTGAATTGTATATTTTTAAAGAGTGAAATTTATGGTACATAAATATCTCCATAAAGCCGTTCTTAAAAAACAGAAGATCAAAATAATGAACTTCTTTCCCTCTATGACTTCCATTTTTTCCATTATAAATACAAAATTTTAAATGTGACCTCACATTAAAAGGGATTATTTTTCCAGGTTATGTATCATTTCTCCTGATATAGGACCATTGTTCAGTCCTTTGAAATACTAGTTTTCTTTTGCAAACTTCTGGTAGGCATCTGCTATAGTTTGGTTTACTTGACCTCCAAATCTCATGTTGAAGGCTGGTTCCCAGTGTTGAAGGTGGGGCCTAATGGGAGATGTATGAGTCATGGAGGCAGATCCCTCATAAGTGGCTGGGTGAGTCTTCATATTAATGAGCTCTTGCTCTGTTGGTTCTCTAAAGAGCTGGTTGTTAAAAAGAGCCTGGTTATCTCCCTTCTTTCCTCTCTCTCCCCTCCTCCTCCTCTCTCACCATGTGGTCTCTGCACATATCAGCTCCCCTTTGCCTTCCGCCATGAGTAGAAGCTTCCTGAAGCCCTCACCAGAAGCAGAAGCCAGCACCCTGCTTCTTGTACAGCTTGTAGAACTGTGAGCCAAGTAAAACTTTTTTCTTTATAACATACCCAGCCTCTGGTATTCCCTCCTAGCAGCAAAAACAGACTAAAACAACATCTTTATGTATTCCACAAATACGTATTAAACAATAGGGAGGGTGGCATCAACAGTTGTATTGTCAAGGGAGCACCAATAGGGAATATTGTCTTTATTCTTGAAGTGCTTAAAATCTAATTGGAAAAATCACTTAATATTTGTAGGTCTCAATTCCACCATCTGTAAACTGATTGGTAACTTCTTTAGAATCCGGTTTCATCTTGAAAGTTCTATGATTTTATCAGTTCTGCAAATCCAAGAGTTAAATTTGTTAAATTTCTCTCCACTTACAGCCCTAAGATGTTTAAGTAGAGTTTATCAAAAAACTGCGCCTTGGTCCTAATAATAAGTTATAATCATATTGACACTGGACATTTTTATGTGGGCCTATTGTAGCAGTTCTATTCTAGATCAATAGCTACAGTGATTAAATTGTTTCTGAAGACCTCTAGGCCTTTAAAGTAACCAAACCAGAGTGAGAAGATCAAGGAAAATAATTGACTTCTTTTATTCACCACTGATTGTAAGGTACCACTTCCTCCAACAGAGGTTAAATAACCATCTTGTGGTCTAACACAATTATTTCACTGCTGAAATTCCAGCCTCTCCTAAATTACCATATTTTCTGATATAAGACTTAATCCAGATATTTACTAAAAGAGCCGTCAGATCTTTACCTGAAAAGTTATCTAAAAAATAATATACATACATATATATGCACATATACAAAATATTTAACCTCACAATTTCAATTCTTCACATATTTTCTTTAGGAGGTCCCTGGCTTAAACTCAGTTATCACAAGAAAATAGACAAGAAGGTTATGAAGACCTAGAAGCACCCCTCTCTCCCCACCTCTTTGCAGTAATTTCAAATTGAATAATTTGTTTGGCTTTCAAGATTTTAATCATGGTAGCCTGATGCAGAGGAAAACAGAAGTGACTGGATTCTAGAAATAAATTTAGCTTTCAAAGGGCATTTGTCAAAAGGGTTTAGAAAACAAAATGAGACGTTAGAGAGTAATGGTATCAATTCTTACTCAAGTGACAAAATCAGTTATCTAACAAGCAATGTTCAGCATAATTTAGTTTAGCATAATTTAGTAGGCACTTTATGATATTATTACCATAAGCCAGATAATTGTTAACCACTAACTAACAAATAATTATAATCTTTCTTTCTACTCCATGGTATCCTTTTGCCTTTTCTTCCACAAAAGCCTTAGTCTTAAAAATAGCCCCAAATAATATTGTTAAGTTTTTCCTCAGTAATATTCAGTGCCAAAAAGATGATCAGTTCTGACCCACTTCAGATGGCTTCTTAAACCAACTACTTATCAAAATCAAACAAATTAATTTTACTTTCTCAAGACTTTATCTTAAAAATAAAAATTTACTAAACATCCTACCATGGTCACACGCTTTAGTTTCCTATGGTTACTGTAACAAATTACCAAACACTTGGTGGATTAAAATAACAGAAATTTATTCTCTCACAGTTCTGGAGGCCAGAAGTCCAAAACCCTTATCAGCAGGCCAAAATCAATGTGTTAGCAAGGCCATGCTCCCTCCAGAGGCTCTAGAGGAGAATCCATTTCTCATCTCTCTCAGCTTCTGGTAGCTGCCTGCATTCCTTAGCTTGCGGGCACATCACTCCAATTTTCAAGACCGGCATCTTCAAATCTCTCTCTGCTTCATTTTCACATTGCCTTTTAAGTATGTGTGGTAAAAACTTCCACTACCTTGCTCTTCTCAGGATGCATATAATTCCATTTAGGGCCCATCCTGGTATTCCAGGACAATCTCTCCATCTCAAGATCCTTAAGTTAATTACATCTGCAAAGACTCTAAGTCTATGTAAGGTAACATTTACAAGTTCTGTGGCTTAGGACCTAATATCTTTAAGGGACTTATTTTTCGGCCTCTGGCCTCAAAGATTCATCTGACCCACATGCCAAACACATTCGCCCCATCCCAGCATCCCCCAAAGTCCCAGCTCATCACAGAATCAGCTCAGGTTCAAAATGTCATCTAAATAAGCATCATCTCAAACTCCCAAATCTTACCTAAATTAGGTTTGAGTTAGATTATGGGGATGATCTATCCTGAGGCACTTCTAGATATTTACCACACAAAGCCCTACACACAAATTTTTATAGCAGCTTCATCTATATTGGAAAGAATATAAACAACCTTCAATAATGGATGAACAAACTGTGATACATCCATATAAAGGAATACTACTCTGCAACAATGCAAGTAACAGCATGGAGAAATCACAAATGTGCTCTACTAAGTAAAAGAAGCCAAACTCAAAAGGCTATCTACCACATGATTCCATTTCTATGGCATTCTGGAAAAGGAAAAGTAGAGTGACAGAAGGCAGATAAGTGATTCTTAGGCACCAGGGCAGGCGGGGGAAAAACTGACCACAAAAGGGCTAACGGAATTTTTAGGGGATGATAGATGTGTTCAACCTCTTGACTGTGGTAGTGGCTACACAACTCCACATGTTTGTCAAAACTTGCAGAACTGTATAGAAAAGGAGGGAATTTAACTGTATGTAAGTCAATAATAAATTTAATTAAAATTGGGAAAAAACAATATTTACAATGTTTCACACATTTACTGTAGCCAGTGTTCCATAAACCCATGCTGACCTGGTACCAAAAAAAAAAAAAAATTACAGGCCTCCCACTTCTCTGGCAGGGGCAGCTGCTGAGCCAGGAGTCACTGGGCATGTGGGACCACCTCCCTGATGTGATGCAGGATGTGAACCCGGTGGGCCGCCCACTGACCTGTCGCTACAGTCCCCGAAGTGAGTCCCCAGGTTGGGCCTGCCAGGTCGGGATGGCTGTGCCCTGGCCCTGGTGATGGTTGGTCCAGCTGGGGCAGCAGATATTAATGTGCCAGGCAGTGCTGGCAGGTGCAGCCCCGAGTGGACCCTGTAGATTGGATGGACCACGTGGAGTACCACTACAGCAAGGCCATGCCACTCATCTTCATGGGCAGTATGCTCTGCAGTGGCACCATGCTGATGCTCACTGGGCTGGATGCCCACCTTGAGGTGCACGGCAGCAAGGAGACGCACATCATCCCTTATGTGCTGGCCATGCACCAGGCCTGGTCCAAGTCTGGCCACAAGAAACTATAGCTGGACAAGGTGGGCGTGACTGATGAGGTGCTGGACATTGCCATGCAGGACTTCATCCTGGAGGTGATCTCTAAGCAAAGGGAGCCAGCCCGTGTGCTCTCCAACAAGGACCACTTCAGACTCAAGTCCTTGAATCCTTGGTCTACCCGTCGCACCTGTTCTCCAACTCCAAGTTCCTGCTTATGGCTCAGGACAGCCATGTCTCCATGCACTCCTTGATCGCGTGCAAGGTCACTATTGCAAGGTCATTACACAGGCTTCAACCTCAGCAGCTATGGCAACTGCCTCACCAAGTAGAACAAGGCCATAGAGGTGATGTATGCCCAGTGCATGAAGGTGGGCAAGGACAACTGCCTGCTCATGTACTACAAGGAACTGGTGCTGCAGCCTAGGAGCTTCCTCAAACTCATCCTGGACCATCTGGGCATTACCCGGAGCAACGCTGTCTTCCACCATCAAGACCTCACTGGCAAGTGCGATGGCATCTCCCTGTCTAAGATCCAGTGGTACACAGACGAGGTCATCAAGCCTGTGAACCTGGAAGTGCTCTCCAAGTGGACTCACCACATCCCTGGGGACATGGTGCCAGACATGGCCCAGATTGTCCCATGCTGGCTCAGCTTAGCCATGACCCCTATGCAAACACCCTCCCCGACCCCCACTTCCACTATAGCAACCCTGACCCCCATCATCATCAGTAACACACAGCAAGTAAGGGACTATAAAACACCAGTCAACCTGAAAGGATATTTTCAGGTGAACCAGAATAGCACCTCTTCCTACTTAGGAAGCTCCTGATTTCCAGATCTCTGCAAATGGCTTTGTGGCCCAGAAGAGAAGAAACTGCATTTAAGTGGAAGTTGGACCTCTTATCCAAGCATATTGCTTGCTATTAGTTGCCAAAACAGGATGGCTAATGAGGAATATATTTGCATATGTTTGCAAAACTGAATCATTGAAAACATACCTTGAAACTCTATCTTTGGATACCCTACGGTGGAAAGTAATGAGTGTGAAACTCGTCTGGGTTTTGAAACTTAGGTATTTTATATTTTTCCCCTCAAGAACAATTTTTTTTTTTTTTTTTTAAGAAATGGATTTCTCATCCTCCTTAATTTGCAGGACTCCCTTTGTGGCGTTGTTTGCTGGAACAAGGCCCACAGCCTGTGCTTCTCTATAGATCCTTACTTTGAATTTTAAGAATCTACTGAAGAATTTAATATATAAGGCCTTCCCTGATTCCTCATGAGTTCTAGCTAGTTTTGCAGAGAAAAAAAAAAATTATTTGAATAAAGTGAACAGGGGCTTAAAATAAACAAAAATTTAAAAATAAATCATATATATCACATAATATTTAATACATGCAATTTTAACATACATATCTAATTTTAATATATATTTAAATATATCCTGATGACAATAACAGAGATGTACCCAATACAAAATACATAATCTCTAAGAAAATATAAACTATTTTTTGTAGAGTTCATCTTGAATAAATTTACATACTGTAATCTGATAAAAATGCTTAAATGTGAAATAAAAGGCAACAAAATAATCCAGTAATTAAATACAAAAATTAAGAAAATGACAACATTTCAACAAGAGAACAAATTTCTGTTGTTTAAGCTACCCAATCTATGGTATTTTGCTATGGCAGCCTGAGCACACTAAGGTACTGGGGATCCTTACATAACAGGCCATACTGAGAGGTGATGATTAATTATTCCTCCAATATTCCCAGCTAGCTAACTAATTCTTCAAGATCCAGGACTGGGCCAATCACTCCTGAGTTCAACTCTGAGTCTCTTTCTTGAAAAGCAAGTTCTAAAAACTTCCACAGAAAACAAGTTTGTGGCTGCATCAGGTTAGCTATATATGTTGGGTTTTATGAAGTAATCTAATTTTACTCCAAGGTGTCGAATTTTTTCCCCTAAATTTCAAATATTTTCTGGTTTTGCTTATACAGAAAATGTCATGAATGAATCTCTCTTATCAGAGAATTCTTCAATGTATGAAATCCTGCTAGAATACCTAAGACATTCTACTAACTCTATGCAATCATAAGTGAATGAACATCTAGAGGTTAAATTTAATTCCATGACCATAATGCTACTAGTCTATGTCTAATAAGCACAGTTACTTTCCAACCTTTTCACAGAGTAAAAAAGTTTAGAATACTTTTTTTTTTTTTTTTGAGACGGAGTCTCACTCTGTCGTCCAGGCTGGAGTGCAGTGGCGTGATCTCGGCTCACTACAAGCTCTGCCTCCCGGGTTCACACCATTCTCTTGCCTCAGCCTCCCAAGTAGCTGGGACTACAGGCGCCCGCCACCACACCTGGCTAATTTTTCTTTTGTATTTTTAGTAGAGACGGGGTTTCACCGTGTTAGCCAGGATGGTCTTGATCTCCTGACCTTGTGATCCGCCTGCCTCGGCCTCCCAAAGTGCTGGGATTACAGGCGTGAGCCACCACACCCAGCCTAACATACTTTTTAAAACCATTTAAATGTTTCCTTATTCTTTTTCTGCACAAAAATATGTGTTCTGCCCCCACTAATCTTTCTTAATTTAATAGGTCACAGAAACCTCATATAAAACCCGTAAAAATGATTGGTCACTTTGACTTTGTAATTCTTATAATTTATAAAAATTGTAGGTATAACTACCATCTTTACCACTTTCTTCCCAAATAAATTCTCAGTTACATTAAAATAATGGTGTTAATAATCTCATACTTTTTCCCTGTCTTCTGCTTCTTACTCCCATCCCAACCCCCAATTACCAAGCTGATACTTTTAAGAATTTAACAAGGAAATGCAAAAATTTGCATAAAAGTACCTTCCTGAATATGTAGTTCCTTTAAATAATCTCAGGAGTACTCTCAAGAGGTCAAGCAAACTATTTGAAGCCTCAGTAGATGACATGTTTTCCTTACTGTATTAGTTTGAAAAAACTATAGATTTTCAATCTTCTCTAAAAACAACATCATCATCATGATATGGACTATAATTATTCTACAACCACCCACTTTAATAATAAATGCTGGCAATGTTAAAACAACAAATGGAAAGCCTTACAATGCGTTAAGCTCTTCTCTTATTAAACACAAAATTTTAAATCTTACCACAACCTTTTATTCTTGATTCACAATCAAATCCTTTTGTCAGTTATTCTCAGCACTTAATGTTATTCATTCCAATAAATCCAATCTTAGATGGCTACAAATGCCTCCCTATTTCTCTATGTGTCTTAAAAGAAACCAGAGGATGAGCAGAGATGGAGCTGTCATTAAGACTATGCACAATACAATTAGGCTTTGTTATATACTAAATTTTGCTAGAATACCCTATTTGTAACTTTTCCCCATTTCTGTTGAACTCTAATAAAGAGTAAGTGCTCAATAAATACCTACTGTCATGATGATCATGATAATGAAGATGGTAACACTGGGGGAACACTTATTAGCTACCAGGTACTGTTTCATTTAATTATCATCACTATAATAACAGTAGTATATTCTTAAGAAACTAAGGGAGAAAAGTGAAGTATCTTCTCCAAATTGACACAGTCAGGATGTGAATACAGGCAGTTTGGCCTTATACTCTAGGTTCTTAATCACTGCCTCCAAATCATAAAACAAATTACTTTCAAGAACCAGTATGTCAATGTTTCACAAGATGCTTAGTTGCAAACAACTTAATCTACTCAATTCAGTTTCAACAAAAAACGAAATTTACTAAAGTTTTTAGACAGCTTGTGGAATTTACCACAGGACCAGAAAGTCGAGTTCAGAGGCCTTATAACCAAAAACAGCATTCCAACCACACCATAGCAGTGCTCCCCTCAAACCCTACAGCAACTTCCAGGACCCTGTCCAGGGTACTGAGCTGTCTGCCCCATGGCGTCCAACAACTGGTTACCCCCACTGCAACACCTGCCAAAAGAATGGAGCCTGCACACAAAGCCATTTTCACCCTAAAATCCACAATTCACTACTGAAGTTCAACTTGGCAGATCTGAGTTCATCATTCGATAAAGTTAACATGCAACTACTGGCTGTAAATAAATAAAATTTAAAGTAAAAAATATATAAAGTTATATTGATAGTACGTTTATAATCATAGTCTCAAGTAAGAATATGCTCAAGATCTAAAAGAGAAGGCACAACTGTTTAAAAAGAAAGTATGAATTTGGGTTTATAGGTGATTTATTCATCCTTTTATTTCTGGTTTTAATGTTATTTACATAAGAAATAAAAATTCAGTGGGAAAAACATACATTTCCCTTGGCATATATACAATATCCTAAAAATGTGACTGAGTTTCACGTATGTTCCCAAAATAACACAACCCAACCAAAAAACACAAAATTCACATCCTATGAAAGCCCCCAAAAGCTGCAAAAGCCCTAAAAAAAATGCAAAATTTTATAGAACCGCAGCTTACATTGCATTAGATTATGTTAGATTCCCCCCAAATTTGAGTGTGTGCCCTGCACATTGGCAGCTCCATACAACTGTGTGTCTCAATATTTAGAAATGGCTGAATTTGATATAAGAAGCTTCAACTCTCTTCTCCCCATCAAAATGGCCTCCCAAGACCAGAGGAAGCCAGAAAGGCTGCCTCCCTGATACAAACACCAGCATGATTCAAGACAGGACCCACCTGGGGAAGTGCTCCCTGCCCCTTACTAGAAGGCCAGGCTCTGCCTGGTTCCTGCTAGAGCTACTTGACCTCACCCTGGGGTCTGCCCACGACTTCCAGACCAGCCCTAACCTCAGGTGGGAAGAATGTGAGTAGCACTGGCCAAATACTCTGGCATCCAAGGATAAGTCCCATTTGCTGTTACCCTGGCTCCTCATGTTTCCTCAAGTCTATAACTACAGGCCCCTGAGGTGAAATACAGTCTGCTTCCCAGCTTTTCTGTGTATGAAGATCTTGTCTTTCGAAATCTAGCTAGAATTACAATTACTCAAGAATTTGCTCATGCCAGGAACCTGTCCCCAAAGCTAACCTGACTGATGGGCCCTGCTCCCCATGACAGAGGTCCACACAGCTGCTGTGCTTCTATGAACACTGCCTCTCTCTACTCCACAATGGCATGCCAATGAGACACCTGCTTGGGTTTCCTTCCTACCACTTCTATGCCAGTTAAAGAGCAGAGAAGGAGGTCTACAGGCAGGTCCAACTGTCCCCACCCCTCCCTCAAGCCCGATGAGAAAAACTGGGTCACCACTAGCTTCACTCTATGCGTGACAGTAAAAATGCCAGAAGACCTATTTGGCATATAAACTTTTACCATTAAAGAACATATATTGAAATCTAGTTTTAAGCATAAGCACAATGAAAAAGATCAAAAGCAGGTGACACCATGATGAAAGAAACAAACACTTTACTTTGAAAAGTTTTTCTCTTCAAGTTTTCCACACATAAAATTCTAACCACTTATAGGTAGTCATCATTTCAATGAATTGTGTCAAATGAAACAGGGAAAAGAAAGATACATTCACCATGAGGCTAATTTATGGTCTCACTAAATCCAGCAGACTGAAGGATTTCATTTAGTCTATTATGAATTCTTAGACCAAAGCAATTCTATTAAAAGCCCTTGGAGGAAAAAAAAAAAAAAAAAACTGAACTTGTTGTCAGGTCAAACAACAAAAGCTTTCCCTAAATATTATAATTATGTCAGATACTGCCCTTCACACAATTTTGAATGGCTAGCACCAAGGAATTTGCCCATCTAAAAGGGAGGCCAACAGAATAACTTTTTTTTAAATTTTTACAAAATGTTTATTCTCTGAAATCCAGTGCATTCAAAGGATGTTAACACTTAAAATGTTTATCATTTCCACCAACTGCATTATCTTAGTAAACCAAAATAAGCACTTTTATCATAGATGTAGTCAATGATTAGTACATTTTTTTAAAGGACCTAAACTTCCCCCAAATTTCAGCACAGGTAGTTTCATTGTATGTTTCACCCAGTAGGTGATTTTTAAAAAATAGTGTGTAGAAATGAATAGTTTCAAACTGAGTAAATATAGTATACCATGTCATAAAACAACCAAATCAAAAGCAACTGCCACGCTAATAATAAGTCAAAGAAATAGTAATTCTGGCTTGTACAGATACGTGCAGTGTTTTCAAAGCTCTTAACAGTTAATCGCTAATATGTATCTCCAAAGCTCAACTTCGAGTTGGAAGGTGAATTTCACAGAAATGTAATTTTAACCACCATTTACATTCACTTTAATATATTACTAAGATGTTTACTCTATGTCACAATGGAGCTTTCCAGTATTCACAAATTACACATAATTGTACACACATAATCTAACATATGAGACAGCTATCCCTTAAAAGAAAAATAAAACCCACCTTACACAGAACTCTGAACATGGTATGACTTAAAACAGATAAACACAACATGGCTTTTAATATTTTAGCCATTTTCTAAATAAGAGCATGTAAACTTGTGTATTTAGTATATGAGAGCTACAACTTTATTCACTGAGAAATTACGCATTAATTTTCTTCAACCATCTTTCTCATCTTTACCAAAAAATCTCATGACTTGCTGGTTCTGTTTCAGTGAATTCCAAACTGTAATTTTTGGGTGTGGGGGAAGAAGAGGAGGAAAGGAAGGTGATAAATACACTGTAAACAGAAATAAGTCCACCCCCCAAAATTAAGCCTTTAAAAAAATAATAATAATATTTTACTTCTACACTATTTAACACTTAAGAGTCAGTTACAATGTTTCATCTTTAACACTGACAGCAAATAAATTATGGTAGGGTCAGTCCGCCCTACCATCTTGGGACCTAAAATTCTAAATGTGTGAACAGAAGAGTAAATACTTCAATGTTCAATTCTGAAATTTAGAACAATTTATATGATTTGACTAGACTGGTCAAAGCAATGACAAATATATAATTCAGTAAGTAGTTGGTTATTTTGCTTTTGGGGGTGGGCAGTCAAAGAACAGAGTAAGTGTCTCCCACCAAAAACAAAGACAATGAAGCTCCTGAGAAGTCCCTTGAGAAACCAAATGAGAAGCCAGAAGCAAGGGCTAGTAAGGATTATTCTGGCTTCTGAGGCCATACCATTCCCAGGGGAGCAGCTGGAAAAATCAGGGAACAGAGATTTCCCTGGAAAAAACAGGGAACAGGAGACACTGTTTCCACTTTTTAGGGGAACACATGATTTTTTACCTTTGAAAATATGGTCTGTCGCCAGGCTGCATTTTTTTTTTTTGAGGCGGATTTCGGTCATGCAGCCATTCTCCTGCCTCAGCCTTCCAAGTGGCTGGGCCTACAGACGCCCACCACCACGCCCGGCTAACTTTTTGTATTTTTAGTAGAGATGGGGTTTCATCGTGTTAGCCAGGATGGTCTGGATCTCCTGACCTCATGATCTGCCCACCTCGGCCTCCCAAAGTGCTGGGATTACAGGTGTGAGCCACCCAGCCCGGCGAAAATTTTCAGTTTTTTTAAGAACCCCCATTCTTTCCTTGAGTATCAAACTGATTAGCAGTCACACGTCCAAGTACAATCACAGTTTTACAACTTGTTGAATGAAATATTAGTAAGGTCAAAAAGACAGACTCAATTTCAAACTAAAAACAAAATCTACTCAAGTTTTACATTCAGTTTTCAAATCATTTACTAACATGACAACAGATTTTGCTTCAATCGCTCTTGTACACACTCACACCCACAACAGGCACCCCAGCCACTAATCTGCTTTGCAGTACAAGGCCATATAGTGAGAGATGGCATTCTCCAAGCCAAACTTTAAATAGATTTTAAAAAGTAATTTCTATTTTACAGAAATGCTTCTTCAAAAAATATTTCCTCTCACTCCCTCATCTCCTATACTGAAGGATGTATAATTTTTTTTTTCCTCTAAGCTAAAACTGAACCCTCCAAATTGATTCCTGGCAGCAAATCTCTGCAAATTAAAAACAAAAACAAAAATAGAAAAAATATACTTTATATGTGTGTGTGGATGGATGGAATGGATAGACAGACAGATGAATAGATACATAGATAGATAGATAGATAGATAGATAGATAGATAGATAGATAGGGATCCTCCAGCATTTATAAATCACATTAGAGATGAATTTTGGGATCCTATCACTCACAACTCCAAAATCCATAATGATTTAAGGATGTACTTTCTCCTGTTTCCTTCCTGGCTACCCTCTCCCCTCCAAAACAGTTCAATATAGCTACAGCTCAAGTTTAACGGGAAGAGAGAGAAGTTTTTTAATAGTTTTGTTGTTTTTTACTTTGGTAATCTGGGTGGCACATATTGCTCTTTGCCATTACGTTGTGTCACTCCCTGAGGTACAGCCCTATAACTAAACTGGCATCTCTGTTCCCTGATTTTTCCAGCTGCTCCCCTGGGAATGGTATGGCCTCAGAAGCCAGAATAATCCTTACTAGCCCTTGCTTCTGGCTTCTCATTTGGTTTCTCAAGGGACTTCTCAGGAGCTTCATTGTCTTTGTTTTTGGTGGGAGACACTACATTGGAGCGAAGTTCCCATAGTGGCTACACAAGAACTGAGGATGGCTCTTTAGGGGGCTTCTGGCACACTTCAGCATAACTTAACTTTCAGGGTTCCTGTAGAGCAACGGTGTAGCTTCATTTACACTATTACATGGTGAAGCAGTACTTGCCCTCCATGGCTTTGTAGTACTTGGAGGAGAAACTGGTATAGTCGTCTGGTTGAGACCATTGTTCTGAACAGAGGAATCCTTTATTAGATCCTTTTTTTTTGGCCGAGTTGTGCTTAATGCAGGAGGCTCAGCTGCACATGGAGAACTGGTACTCACATTGAGTTGCTGGGCAGAAGTGCATTCTGTCTGCTCATCTGCAGGCACTGGGCAACTAACTCTCAACTCTTCATTATCCTTTTCTTTGTAGACACCTTTAACAACATCAGACATCCTATTCTCCAAAATGAGTTTATCTGGGATTCTTGATGAACTTCCAGGTAAAGGTAGAAAATTTGAGGCTAGTAAGTCAAACTTTGGTGTTGGAGCCCTTGATTCAGCTGTTAAAGGATGAGGTCTTGAGATTGTCATCTTTCAACCTCTGAAAAGAGTCCTCCTGCCCCTACCATAGTCCCCATTCTGTTCCATCTGCAAAGTGGAAGTCTCCTTTTGAAGTTAAGTTTGCTCCTAATCCCCAGTTACTGTAGGATTATGCTTTCAGTTGAAATATTTTTTGAACTACATCTGTTCAATTGTCCATCCCCCAATGATACAGAGTCTGTTGAGTGTTCTGAACCACTGGATGACCTAAAATGAGGCTTCAGATTTTTTTTTTTTGGAATGATCGACCCATATTCATAGCAGCAGCATTTGTTTTATAAGATCCTGGTGAATTAAAGCCATTCACAAAACTACCGTTGGGAAAGTGGGCCAGTGGTGTTTCAAAGTAAGGTGTAGGATTTGGAGACCAAGACTGTGGAATAATACTATAGACTGAGAATTGCTGGTGAGGATTATATACAGGCTGCATGAAGACTGGGGAGGCATACTGTGCTTGAGTTTGAATAGGCTGACTACAGATACTAGAATCCATTAATCAGTAACAATTCTTAGCAAAAAATGTATTGATGGCTTTTATCCTTGCCATGATTGGCTTGCCCTGAAATGTTTTAACTTCTTCTCTTAAGGATTTAAAAGCCTGTTGTGCATCTGTGTCTGACTGGAAAGTGATATACCAGCTGCTACTGTGTGCAAACTCACAGCTTATCACTTTGGGGCAGTTTTCAATTTGAACAAAACTTTCACTTCCTCTGTTGGTGTTGTTTCAGGAATCTCTCTAAGAATCACAATACAACGCTTATGACTTGGTCTCACTTTTTACCCTTCTCATCAATTTGTACCATGGGAGAAGATCTTAACACTTCAAGAATTACATCAGGGTCTGTGGTCAATTTTTTTATTTCTTCCATGTTAACAACTGTCCAAATTGGGATGAACTGATCACTATCCATTTGAGATATCAAGTAAAGATCCTTTGACAAATTTTCTCATGAAAAACAGAATTCTAATTGTTTCTTTAGACATTCTTTTAGGCCTTCTGTAGAAATTGCTGAATTGCTTTCTCCAGAAACATCATATATTTAGTAACTCAGATCTGGTCCTAAAATCATCCCATCAGTTGATTCTTTAACGCCTGTAGTATTTCTTGTGGTTTCACAAGATGAAGAACACATTACTTCATATTCTTTACATATATCTTCTGAGAGCTCTGCATTAACCTCAGGATGAACACCCAATGTGGCTGCTGTTTCATGCCAAGAGCTTTCAGTTCTATGAGTTACTGGGGTGGCATCAGTATTCCCAGGAGCAATTTCTTGCCATACTTTGGCATTAGGATTTCAACCAGTTCCTTTAGACATTACCTGCTCCATGAAAAGCAACATGTCGTCCTCTGCTCGGCCCAATCATTCCCACAGCTGCAACTCTGGCTTACAGGCCCGTGCCCCAACAGAATAAATTTTTTAAATAAGTTTTCGTTCTGAAATATTAAAAGGTATAATACTTTTACAATTTCATTTGCATTATATTCTTTTTTTTTTTTTTTTTTGAGACTAAGTCTTGCTCTGTCACCCAAGCTGGAGTGCAGTAGCACAATCTTGGCTCACTGCAACCTCTGCCTCCCAGGTTCAAGCGAGTCTCCTGCCTCAGCCTCCTGAGTAGCTGGGATTACAGGCATGCACCACCATGCCTGGCTAATTTCTGTATTTTTAGTAGAAACGGGGTTTCACCATATTGGTCACCATATTGGTCAGGCTGGTCTTGAACTCCTGACCTTGTGATCCGCCCACCTCAGCCTCCCAAAGTGCTAGGATTATAGGTGTGAGCCACTGCGCCCAGCCTTGCATTATATTCTTGGAACAATACTGGAATTTGCACAAGGCTGATATTACTCTATGCAGACTAGAAAATGTAGGCTTATTCCAGCACTTTGGGAAGCCGAGGCGGGTGGATCACCTGAGGTCAGGAATTCGAGACCAGCCTGACCAACATGGAGAAACCCTGTCTCTACTAAAAATACAAAATGAGCCGGGCGTGGTGGCTCATGCTTGCAATCCCAGCTACTTGGGAGGCTGAGGCAGGGGAATCGCTTGAACCTGGGAGGTGGGGGTTGCAGTGAGCAGAGATCACGCCATTGCACTCCAGCCTGGGCAACAAGAGAGAAAGTCTGTCTCAAAAAAAAGAAAAAGAAAAATGTAGGCTTAAAAAAAAATTACCAAAACATACACAGAAGCATCCAGTTCTTAAAGGATAGAGCCTCTAAAAACTTAACGTGGCACCTCCAAATCCCTGGGACCCAACTCCTCCAGTTCACCTGTCCACCATGTGTATGACGTGCCTTCCGCCTGGTGGTTAAGAGATTAGACATGAATTCCAGATAATGAGAAGAAGGAAGAGGCTCATCATGCCGCTTATGTTTTTCTGTACACACATCCATTTTCCCCCATTGATGCTCTTGCTATATTCTCCCACTGGTCCAATGTTAGACTGAATTGAAACACTGTGAAGGCAAATGTTCTTCAGAATTGCTTTTAGAATAAAAATATGAAGGAGGATACCTGGGAATTTCCAAAATGACTACATCAAACCTGAATTGTAACAGAATTCTCACAATTATATAATGCCCCAAGAAGAAAACCAGAGAAAAAACAACATGTAACTTCAAACCAAAAAACAAAACAAGAAATTGTGAAGGACTGTGTTTTTAAAAAACTAAATTTTAAGCATTCACAAATGTAGGTAGAAGAATCTTTCATTGGCTGTTGCGGGGACTCGCACTGCTGTTTCAGGGGCTCTCAATAGAATTGCTTTGGGCTAGGAGTACATGAAACCCTTCAGATTTCTGGATTTAGTGAGCCCATAAATAAGTCTCATGTTGAACTTTAATTAATTTTTGGACCACACTTCATTGTGCAGATTAATTTTAATTGAAGTATTCTTTTCTTCATTTCCTTTTCCATTAAACTGTGTTCTTTTTATTATTATTATTTTCATTTTTGGAGGGACTGGTTCTTTATTTCAAAAAGACACTTGTCAATATTGAGTATCAAAACAGTTGCACTATTGATTTCTCTTTCTCCCAATCGGCCCCAAAGAGACCACATCAAAGGAGAGTACATTTTAAGCCAATAAGCTGCAGGATGTACACCTAACAGACCTCCTAGAAACCTTACCAGAAAATGGGGACTGGGTAGGGAAAGAAACTTTAAAAGATCAACAAACTGCCAGCCCACGGACTACAGAGGCTATCACAGCCAGATGGGGTGGCCAAGGTGCCACAAACCCAAAGAAGCAAAGTTTCAAAATAATATAAAATTTAAAAAGTTTTGTACATAAGCTATTCAAGATTTCGCCAGCACTGACCGATACAAAGCACAATGAGATGGCACTTCTAGAGACAGCAGCTTCAAACCCAGAAAAGGGTAATGAGATGAGTCTCACATGGCTAATTCAGTGGCAAAAACACAATCTTCTTTCTTTCTTTCAAGGAGGCAGGAAAGCAATTAAATGGTCACCTCAATATAAGGGGGACAGGATCCATTCTGTAAGCAGTTGGGAGGGGGTAGAGATGGGACAAAAATTTTGTCTCAGAGGTCTTACCATCTTAATTTGGTGACTTCTAATGAAAAAATAAAATAGAAATAACATTATCCAAAGATATCTTAAAGCTGAAAACTTGAACAGCACATTTTTTGTTTTTGTTGTTGTTTGGCTAACTCCTCCTGGAATCACCTTTCTGGTTTAGCTAGTACTTTGTAGACAGCAATGAGGCTTCCCATAGTACAGTCCTTCTCTAGGCTCTGTTTGGCTCTCAGTAAGGCAGGCCTATACCTTTTCCTCTCCTCTATGCAGAGGGGAATATGCATTAAGGTGAAAAGTCACCTTCCAAAAGTGAGAAAGGGATTAGATTGCTGCTTCAGGGCTGTGGAATTATTTGGAATGTTTTACAAATGGTTGCTACAAAACCACAAAAAAGGTAATTACAAAATGTTTGCATCACAACATGCTTTTTAAAGACACTATGCATTGTGCTCACATTCCCTTAAATGCTGTTTCCAAAGGTGCTCAGCCTCTCGCCCAGCTGGAATCTCTGGGAAGAGGCAGAGACGGTTTGGCGAAAAAGACACGGGGCGAAGGGGGCGGTGAAAGGAGAAAGCAGCCTTCCAGTTAAAGATCGGCCCTCAGTTAAAGGTCAGCTTCGGGCAGGCTGGCCTCAGGTGGAGTCAGGGTCAGAGGGAGGAGCAGCAGCAGGGTGGGACTGGGCATTCTACAGCTCATTCAGGTCAGCAGAGTCTGGTCCAGCATCCTCTGTGTACAGAAGTGTTCCTCTTTGGTGCATTTCAGTTTATCTTCCAAGTCATTTCCAGCTTGGCTACAGATCTCTCAGCAAACTCAGCACGGGTCTCTCCTTGAGTTTATCGGTAGAATCTTGATCTCTTCCTCATATTTGTCTTCTTTTTGAGAGTACTTTCCTTCAGCAGCACTTTGGTCCATCAGTCTAATCTGCTCATCCATCTCTCAGCAACGGGACTCTGCCAGCTCAGCTCATTCCTCTGTGCATTCCAAGTCTCCTTCAATGATCAGCAACTTACGAGCCACCTCTTCATACTTCCTATCTGCCTCTTCTGCAATGTGCTTAGCTTCTTTGAGTTGGATTTCCTGGAGTTCCATCTTTTCTTCATCTTTTAAGGCCCGGTTTTCAATAACCTTCATACCTCTCTCACTCTCATCAGCAGCTTTTTCCGCTTCTTCCAGCTTTTGCAGGGCAGTGGCCAGGCGCTCCTGAGCGTGGTCCAGCTCCTTTTCAATCAGCTGGATCCTACGGTTCAAGGAGGCCACCTCAGCCTCGGCCTGTTCCCGGGCCCGCCTTTCTCCCTCAACTTCTCGCCGGAGGCACTCAGCTCACTCCTCTGCATCATCTGCCTGCAGAACCTGGATCTTGCGCTTCACCGCCTCGATGGTGGTGATCCCAAGCCATGGTGCCCACCTAGCTACTGCTCACGCTCCACTTCCTGCCTCCTCCACTCAGCGTTGCAGCCTCCTGTCCAAAACTGAGTTCTTTAAGACAGGGAATGCTTTTTAACTTTACATCATCAATATTTAGCACAGTGACTTGCACATATCAGCCAAGTGATGACTTAGTGAAGAATGACCCTCCTCCTCTCATTCCCTAACACCCACACCCACATACCAAACACACACATCCATTTTAAGGGAAAATGTAAAAACATTGCAACTCACAGACACAGCGAATGAACATGCATTGAGACAACATGTGAACATATAACAGAGATGCCATTGCTAAAGGAGATGTTTTGCTTCCAAACACCGTGGTGCCTAATGATTAGTGATTTTAAGCTTCACAAGAAGAATAAGTGTGTGCTGCTAATTAATTTTTAATCTTAGAAATTTTGGCTACATCAAATACAGAACAAAAACCTAGTATGTTTTGGCCTCTGCTTTCATTTTGATAATGGCTACAATATCACAAAATTCAAGCAACCAACTGTTACCTTTTTAAGAGACATCAACAAATAGTGAGATTGATGGAAACGTTTTCTTAGGGAAAAGATGTTCATGTCCAGACTAAAAATAACGATGCCTAAAAAGAGCACTGTGACCTGTTGCTTATATAATCCGTAACCGCTCCCTAACCCAACTCTCTATCTTTACAACATCCAGGAAGATAATGCAGACTAGTCATTGCAGGAAATCTGTAAAAGCCATATACAAGTCCTGACATAGTCAGACCAAATCCAGAATCAGGGAAGTAAAGACGCTCAGCATCATAACACGCCAAGCTTACTAAAAGTCTACATGATTCACCAGCAATCAGTAAGGCACACGCTTTAAAACGGCTCTGAATATGGTGACAAACTTGGTCTCATGCAGCCTCACTCTGATCTCATATCCTAGGAATCCAATCTGATAAAACCCAGCCCATCTATCTCTAATAGATGGGGTGATGTTTGGTTACAAGGGATAGAAAATACAATCCCAAATAACTATGGATTACACAGTACAGAAATGTTTGTCTTTCCCAGTAAGATTTGTCTCTTCCACCACAGCAATTTTGCTCTAGGAAGTCCTTGGGACCCAGGCTCCTGTCAGCTCACCATTCTATCAGCCCACAGTTAAGACTGTGGCATGTGCATTCCAGACAGCAAGACTGAGAAAGGATCTTGAAGAAGAGAGACAAGGGCTGTCTCTTAGGGAAGGCTCCACATAAAACTAAGCTGCCACATGAAACTTATGCTTACTCTGCAATAGCCAGAACTCAGTCCCATGGCCATGAAAGATAAAACGACGCCTCTGTTCTTGGAAGTCATGTTCTGGTCAAAACTGGAGGATTCTATCACATTAGAAGAATGAGAAAACAGACACCTGGGGAAAACTACATTCCCTATCATGGGAACAGCACTCTATCCAAGTGAACTCAACAATCATAAATGAAACTACTATAATTCTGAACAATGTACCATGGCTAAAAGTTGTCTTTATTCACTTTACTTACTCAGTAAATTTAAGGCATTTTAAATTCCTACTATACGTTATTCCTCTAAGAGTTATCTCTAATAATTATGAACTTCATTTCACAAACACCGTTGGTGAGTAACAGAGTGTAGGGCTAGAGATACCACCAAAAAAACAACTTGATATTCATTTGATAAAAGGCAAATGCCTTGCTGATGTTTTTAGTTCAAGACACGATCAATTCCATTTAGCAAAATATTTACCAACTTTAGGAATAAAGTATTTGATTCCCAAAACACAAACTTTCTTTCTCCGATTCTCTTTCAAGATAATGATTATACTAAGAAAATTTTAAAAGCAGCTGATTTTATGAGGTATGGACATTTCATTTCATTTCATTTCAAAAGAGATGCAGGTGTACCTAGATTCACTCAACCAACCCATGATAATTTTGTATAAGTTTCCTTCTCAGTCTCTCTTCATTTCATTAAACCCACCAATGTACATTAAATAGCTACACATTTGGATGCCTCTTCAAATAGATGGTTAGTTCACTTATTCAGAATTTCAACAAATATTTATCAAGCACCTGTTTGTTGACAATTTCCATGTGCTGGAGAGTGGACTCTCAAAAGAGTATGTGGCACAGGACTCAGCCTCCCCAAGACTTTTATATTCAAAAGGCATTGCTTCTGGTAAGTAGAAAACACAGTTATTCTCAGAACTAAAGGACTCCCTACGGTCTATCTGAGTATTGTCAATAGCTACCCAGTTCAGTCAGAACCAGATTCTCCAAATGTACCTAAACAAATTGCCAAGAAATGCTAAGGCCTCTCCCAAAAAAGCCTTGTTATAATAAGTTCTTTCAAATAACTTGTTAAAAAGGATCTTACTACAGAATGTTATGCAGATAATTTGGGTAACATAACGCTAAGAGAATGAGTCAGAAGCATCATCACTCTTGTAACCCTGACCCGGAATTTGGTCTAAAACTTCTATACATTTTTAGTGGCATGTGAGAACAGATGCTATAACACCTGAAAATGGCAACACTTAAAATTCATAGTAGCACAAAACCATTACTCTTCCCACTGGACCCCTTGAACTTTAATAATGTCTGACCTGGCTGGCCGATAAGTTCTAAAAGCAGACAGAAGAAAATTGCCAATATTAAATATTGCTGGAATGATTTTTCATTTAGAAAGATGTTACTGGTTCTCTTAAAAACAGGTCACCAATTCTGTGGACACTTAATTTTCTTAAGGCAGTAGCCATTGCAGACGGCAGGTATCCACCTTTGTTTATGCAAATAGAATCTAGCTGAGAACTAGATTCATATATTCTTATTATCGCTTACACATAAAGCAAACAAAAATACACACCCACATACACACACGCAGTTATATATAAACCCATCCAAATCAAAGATAAAGTGTGGCAAAAGAAGTGGATGTGAAAGAAAGTTATTTTTTTTCCCAAGATAAATGGCACAAAAGCCAACATCTCATTAACTATCCAAAGAAGATGATATACTACACAACTAAGTCTAGATAATCATACATTAACAATTTTCACATTATGCAACTAAAAAGATTTATAAAGGCACAATTTAAGAATCTACCTTGCTTAAGTCACTTAAAAGAAGCAAAGTGACAAGAGGAACAAGCAATTAGGTACTTTTCTACAACACCACAATTTGAAGTGACTTCCCACATGCCCCTTGCTTTAGTCGAATATCATTTCAACATGCAATTATCCCTGTGCTTTGATGCAGCTGTCATCTGTTTTGTTTTTAATGCAAATACCTACTTACTGATTAAATATTTCCTATATTATAGTTTGTGAACCCTTTCTCATATTTTGCTGATAAACTACTTTAGCAAGATAGCCAGTCTTTGAGACCTCTGAGATAATATTCAGCCAGAGGAGCTCCTAAGGTACATGCCCTACTTTGATATGTCAGAGAGCTAAAGCATGTGGTCACACAGAGCTGTACAAGGGAGAAGCTCTCATCTTTTCTCTCTCAGACTGTAGAAAGTTTTCTTTTCACAGCTTTACTAAAACACCAGCCTCCAGATTGGCAGGGCATTATCCTGGCACTACATCCTTCTTAAAAGCTGAACACATCCTGTGTGAAAAACAGGAGCTCTTTCTATCCACATGGACAAAGTAGAGCTCCAAGACAGTAAGTGACTTGCCCAGGGCCATGCTCTTAGCATGCAGCAAAACTGGCTTTGGAAGCCAGACCTCCTACCTGATCTGGATCCCCAGGCCAGTATCTTCTGGCCCAGGAAAGATGATGGTCTCTTCCCAGCATTCAGCTAAAGAAATACATTTCATAAACCATATCTGGTTAATCACTTTGTAAAAGCAATAGAACTGAGTTTAAGTTTTTTCTCAAACTCCTGGCTTCAAGCAATCCTCCTGTCTCAGTCTCCCCTTTAAAGTGCTGGGATTACAGGTGTGAACCACCACACCCGGCCCTTTAAGTTTTTTTCATTTTAAGTTGATAGATCCCTGATTCTTTACAATTATAGTTATTTTAAGTAATATTTTTACTGATTTATACAAGTTTTTATTTTTAGCACTTTACTAACATCACTCCTAACAAATTGTCAACTTAGATGATATGATCAAGATACAATAAGCCAGGTGCGGTGGCTCACGCCTATAATCCCAACCTTTTGGGAGGCCAAGGTAGGAGGATCCCTTGAGAACAGGAGTTTATGACCAGCCTGGATAACAAAGGGAGACCCCCATCTGTAAAAATAATTTTAAAAACTAGGCCAGGCATAGTGGTTGCACACCTGTGGTCCCAGGATACTCAGGAGGCTGAGGCAGGAGCATCACCTGAGCGTGTGAGGTTGAGGTTGCAGTAAACCATGATCACGTCACTGCACTCCAGCCTAGGCAAGAAAGCCCAAGACTGTGTCTTAAAAAAAAAAAAAAAAAAATACATATATACACACACACACACACACACATACACACAGATATTTGTGTAAAACTTTAAGTATATATATTTGTGTATAACTTTAAAAGGCAAAGTGAAAAGGGAAAATATTAAAAGCATGCCTAACTTTTAAAGTTATATTCAGGAGATTCAGGAGATTGCTTGCCAAGTTTTCTTTTTTAATTTATCATACTGTTTAAAGAAAAACTTTTACCAAAACAGTGTATTGAACAATAAGAACTTCACTAAAGAGTGATAAAATTTTCCTCATAGAAAGGTTACAGATATCTCTATACTGATCTTCTGTACCTTCCTTCTGGAAGTAAGATCCTTAAAAAAGAATAACTCAAGGATACCATAAATAAAATAAAAAAGAGAACCAACAGACTAGAAAAAAATACTTGCAAATCACATATATAAGGCTTGCATCTAGAATATGCAAATAACTCTTACAGCTCAATAATAAAATGACAACCCAATTAGAAAATGAACAAAGAATGTGGATAGACATTTCTTCAAAGAAGACATACAAACAGCCAATAAACACACAAAAAGACTGCCAACATCATTAGTCATTGAGGAAATAGTAATCAAAACCACAGTGAGATACCACTTCATACCCACCAGGAATATAATCAAAAGGACACAATACACAAGTGTTATTGATGATTCTGAGAAATTAAAACCCTCATACATTCCTATGGAGAAACGTAAAATGATGCAGCCACTTTGAAAACTAGTTTTATGGTTCCTCAAAATGTTAAACCATATGACCCAGAAATTCTGCTCCAAGGTATCTATCCAAGAGAAACAAAAACATGTCAACACAAAAATTTATACATTAATGTTCACAGAAGCATTTAATCATAGTAGCCCAAAAAGGGAAACAACCAAATGTCTACAAACTAATGAAAGGATAAACAAAAGGTAGTATATTCCTACAATGGATTTTTCAGCAATAAGAAAGAATGAGACAACACGAATGAATCCCAAAAACATTACGCTAAGTTAAAGCTAGTCATATTGTATAATATAAATTATACAAAATGTCCAGATAGGCAAATCAATAGAAACAGCTAGATTAGTGATCGCCTAGGACTGAGCTGAGCCAGTGTGAGAATGGGGAGCCATGCCTGATGGGTACTGGGTTTCTTTTTGGCGTCGTAAAATATTCTGTAATTAGATAATGGTGACAGATGCACAAGTTTGTGAATATACTAAAAGTCATTGAATTGTACACTTAAAAAGGGTGAATGTTACAGTACGTGAATTGTATATCCATAACAGGTTATAATTGAAAAAAGAATACTTATATAACATACAATACACTTAATTTTAAATTGGAATGAAGGAAAGACAGAAGAAGGAATAAAAGGAAGTTAAGGGGGAGGAAGGGAGGGAGGGAAAGAGAGACACACACACAGATCTCAAAGAAGTCAGTCATGATCGTGGGCACGCTTCTAGTGGAACAAGGCTCCAGATTGAATGCATATTAGGTCATATGAAGTAAGCTATTTTATTTTACATATTGTATCAGAAAACTTAAGGCATGTTTCTTTAAACTAATAAATTGGGTATTTCTCACAGCTTATTTTAAATACTGTAAAATTACCTCCTCGTATTCTCCTGTGAACTACATCATCAATATATTTCATGTTTTATTTTCCTGACATACCAGATGTTATTTCCATTGAACACAATCCTGGTCTTCGAACTATCCACATTATTTAAGGATGCCACTTCCCACTGATCCAACAATTTGATAAGATATTATAAGACTGGAAACAATGGAGAGGAGTGGAAGATCTTTCCAGTTCATTTTCATGGGTACCAGGCACGATTACATCTACTGTTCACAGATTTCCAGTGACACTTAAAATTTTAACAACATACTTTTCCAACCTCACAAACATAGGGACCAAGAAAACACCTTCTGTCACAAGTACCACTGATCAACCCAGAAAATGCCACCAAAATGGTAGCAGAGAGTTAATAAATCAACTCCTACTGCTTTAAACCCCAATTCAAAAGTCTCTCTGTGACTTCCAACCTGTTTGGGTTAATCCCTAGACAGGTGGCAACCTTACTAGATAGAGTAAATTAACCACCCCCAATTGTACAAAAAGAGCTTGTTGGTAATTGACAGGAACACGCTAAATATGACTGTGCCCTTAGGGAATATAAAATTTACATAACCCCCTTAGAGGTTAAGGGAATAGTGACTTCTATAAACAGAGATTTTAATTTAACAGAAAACATTTTTAAATAAAGTTTAGGTATACAGTATTTTAAGGAATTGAAACAGACATCATAAGCAGGTAAATACAGAGCTGCTGTGGGAGAAAATTAAATTATCCAAGACTGTTTTTACCCAGAAGCTCTTTAGCCTTCATCCTGTATGGCTTATTTTGGATGATTTTTCAGCCAGATAATAAAAAGCAATTTCATTTAAGTGCTGCAGTCACAGAGTTTACCGCATGAAATCCTTCTAAGCCTCATTTCCACATCTCTTTATGGGTACACCTCTAGCATTCGTTCATTCTTTGGGAAGCATACTTTCCTCCATGTGTGTGCAGAGTCCCAAACTTCATTCCCTTATTCTTATTCACTTCAAGAAGTGGTCAGCTTTGTGGAAATGTAGAAGTCGGACTTTCAGTCATCTTTATAAGCCAAAAAGTGTATTTCTTCCTTTTCCATGAAAAAGAACAGAAATCACATGGGAGGCAGTATATCTAAAATAATGAATCAAAACTTTGAAAGACCCATGCTCAGAAACATATTCATAGTCTATATATTTATATATAAAATATATGTAACACTACACAATGCATGATGCTTTTAAAAAACCAGCATCAAGGTTATCTGCTGTGACTTCCTATCAGCAGAGAGAAGCAGGCAGATGGAATTCTGGAACATGAGTAAGATAACACTCATGTCAAAACAAAAAACAACAACAAAAAAAAACTCCCTGTCCTCAAGCATGCTAATGAAGCAAGTGATAAGCTATAGGTCAAATTCCCACTTCTACAATCAAAACTTATCATAAAAGCTCTTGAAAAGGGAGTGCATCTGTCATATGTTAATGACTTCAAGCCGTTCACTGAACTTTTAGGTGTACAGGAAAACTTAAAAGCACTTCACAACTCCTTGTGGGTATAATTAGCCTGTTGGAATTGTTGGCAATTCTCATTCTGAGACTTTAAAAGGTCACTCCACTCTTTGAGATACCAAATTTAGAGGTACTCTCCCTTCTGGACAGATTAGGCACACCCTGCAATTAGTATACACAGCTGCACCTGTTGCAAAGCCTTCACTGCTGTAAATGGGGACAGTCAACAACATTCTAAATTCTTGAGGGATTATTAGACCTTGGAAACCAAGTGATGAACAAATCTGATGTCTGCTATTGAGGTGATGGATGGTGGTCACACCCTGACTACACATAGAAGCCAAAATTTTTATTCTTTATAGACAATTCCAGCTAACACGGAAACCTCATCACTTGACTCTCAATCCTGCAAGGAGTCAACATGCAATTTTGCTATTTAACAGAACTAAGTTTTTCATAATCTAGTTGAGTTTCTACAAAGAACAAAGAGAATTCCAGATTTAAAAAAAAAATACAAGTTACAAAAACAGCATTATTGATTTATATAAACTTTACTAAATCATGGTGAAATAAAAATGCTGTTAGTCACATATGGAGAAAAGTCTTTGCAGTTTATAAATTTGTAGGTCAAAGCTACGCAAATTCTCCTTTAATCTGTTAATCCTTTACAAAAGTATTATACACACTGACGATAGTGATTTCACTGCTTTAGTACAAAATAATAATATAGATATTTAAAAGAAATGCATTTCGGAAAGAGGCATGAATTTAAGAAATCAGATTCAAAGTTTGAGAAAGTCTGATATAATTGTCATTAAACAGTAGTTAAATCTTAAACATAAAGCCATAAATTATGTCCTTCCTTACTTCCATCTTTCCTTTCTTTTTTAATGAAAGAGAAGCTCAGAGGACAAGGGTCTAAATCCCCCTTTCTCTTTAAACCATGTGAATCTTAGATATTTTCTACATCAGAAAACACAATTCTTTGGCAGCTTATATATGTGGCCACATAAACAAAAAGAAATACCGTACAGCCATCTTAAACTAAGATATTGTGCTTGGTAAATCTATTAGGCAAAGAGCCTCTTATTATCACCACAATATGTTAAATATCATCGTATATGCTTAGGTGCTTTTTCTTGATATATAAATTCCTTTGAAAACATAATTGGAATTTTACAAAATAGGGAAAAAGCTTTTTTTAAAGGAGTTTTACTATATTACTGTTAAGTAGGTATACTTTCTTCTGAGTGTATTAATTATATGTGGAAATACTTTTAAAAGGTCAGCTAAAATAATAATATAAAACTTAAAGTAATGAAACTATTTCAAAATTAGCATTCCAACTTGAATAAAACCAGCAGGAGTTGATTACATTCTTATTGCTCCCCAGAAGTATTTTCATCTGATGTTTACTTTAAAATGTGTGTGTGTGTGTGTGTGTGTGTGTGTGTGTGTGTACCTTTTAAAAGTCATAGAAGAACATTATGGAACTGATAATTTTTTTAGGTTTGATGTTGGGTCTACATGGTAATCAAATTTAGAAAACCATAAATTACACTTAAATTTATTATTTACAAGCAATTAATTATTTTAAAAAAAAAGCCAGGTGGCTTTCATTACATAAATTACTGTTAATGACAGAGACCTCATGCTGCTACTGTATTTAGCATTTGCATGTGTCAAGTGCACATAGTGGTGTGTAACTTCCCTCTTCAGGGTGGAACCAAGCATTGAAGCAGAAGGCAAGCTGCCCAAGTTACAGATCACACCCGAACTAGTCCTTTCAGCCCCACATATTCCAAAGGTTTTAACATTTGTAGCAGAAAATCTGTCTTCCAATAACATTTTGTTGAAACAGCTTTAAAACCATATATATAATTACTGATCATCAAATAATGTTTACCTACACTTAGTTACTTACAGTCCTAGCTCTATGATTTAAATATTACCAAAAAAAAGTTTAATCAATTTGCAGCAAACCAAGGCATCTATTAATATCTCACAAATGCAGTTTTTAAAATAATGTTTAATGTTGCCTCCCTACCACAGAAACTGTGCTAAATAAATGGACAATAACTCTTTTTTTAGGGTTCTGTCTCTGTTTTACTTAGCCTTTTGTAGTGATTCTTCCAACTCTACAGTAAGTATAAGTCCCTTCCAAAGACAAGGAAGAATTTTACCTCTTTATTCTGAGAAAAAGCATGAGTTTCAATGATATAATAGGAGAATAGGAGCTTATATGATACAGAAAGAAACACAGGAAGAAAATAAAAATAAATAGCAAATAAGTTTCATCCTATTTCAAACTCTATCCCAAATAGAGGCCTAAATAAGGATCTCCAACCCCCTCCATCAGTACCACCAGAAAAAGGAGAAAGTTTTATGAAAATGCTTTGTAAGCTATAGGATAAAATTCAAAAATTACTATAGTTTTTCTTTCTATGCAAATAAGAAATGCTTAAAACGTAACTGAAAATCCTAAATTGAGCTACCACTCTGGTTTTCAAGGATTAACTGCCTAGTTAGATTATCTAACCCTTTACTTTTCTTCTTCCTCTAAGAAGTCTGCCTTATAAACAACCACCAGAGAGACGGGTAACGGAAACAGGTTAGTTAAAGGGAATGTGTCTTTAGCCTCTGAGTAATTGGTCTACATTTGGGGAGCACAGAAAAAAGGTGGGCACAAAATAAGGGCTAACAGTTAAGGAAGGAGAGTCTGTACTTACTAAGTACAAGCATAAAGTAACAAAATAAACTTTTTCAGCTAAAAGAAGGAACTAATTTACTCACATTATCTTTGGCCAAAGTAATAATGCTAAAGGAGTGTGATTTGTATATTAAGCACCAATGACGCTGCCATGGCTCAAAAACACAACTTACCTTTCTTTTTTGAGACGGAGTCTCTCTCTGTCACTCAGGCTGGAGTGCAGAGGCACGATCTCGGCTCACTGCAAGCTCCGCCTCCCGGGTTCACGCCATTCTCCTGCCTCAGCCTCCCAAGTAGCTGGGACTACAGGTACCCGCCACCACGCCCGGCTAATTTTTTGTATATATATATTTTTAGTAGAGACGGGGTTTCACCGTGTTAGCCAGGATGGCTCGATTGAGCCTCAATCTCCTGACCTCGTGATCTGCCTGCCTCGGCCTCCCAAAGTGCTGGGATTACAGGCATGAGCCACCACGCCCGGCCCAACTTATCTTTAAGAATCACTTTAGAACCACTTTACCAGTTACACAAGAAAACCAACTTCACAGTCACATCTCACATATCACCAAAATACAGGGTGGCCACCACATCTAGAAACACAGATAAATACAATAAAGGATTTATTGTTACTGAATTATAACACACGGCAAAATAATTACGTCTCTAGAATTTATGGTCACCTAGTAACATCAGCCCCCTTATTTTTCAAACTTAATGATGCCTTTTGTCTCCATTCTCAAAAGTACCAAAGACACTGCGCCACACACTCTAAAAATACTTGCCAAAAGAGAAGTCCCAAAAGTATTTTTGCTATCATTACAATGTGTCCCCAGTAGGAAATAGTACTCTTTATAGCACTTTTAAAACTGTGAGCCATTAATTTATAGTTGCAATACATGTGAGGGAAAATAAAAGTTTGGTTATTGGAGGGCATCAGAAGAGTTAAGTAGAAGACAAGACGCAGGCCCTGATAGCCTGGCAGGCACAGGGCACACCACCAACCAAAACCATCAGCCCCTTCCACTGGAGTGGCTGGAAGCGTTCACCCTGAGCACATATGCTTAAGAATCCACAGTAAGTGAAATTCAAACTCTTTCCCTCTTACTGTTACATAATAATTTTTCAACACCCTAACAAGATTTTTCATGTCTTCCTAATCCCAATTAGGAATAATAGTAGCTTTATCGCTATGAATACAAAAAAAAAATTGAGAGCTGCTGTCGATAAAACCCTGAGTGTTTTGCTGTATGGTGCAAGTTAATGATTCGGCGATGCTATGATCGTGTCATGTTCATGACGAATTTTCAGAGAGCAGCCTAGAAAAGTCAATCAGCACTGCTGTCTATTTTTATGATGCTGGAGGCAGTACAATGGTAGCGCTCACTAGCACTGTGTGCCAGGCAGGACACGAGGATTTTACTCATACAGTTAGGAATTCCAGTCCCAGAGAAGGCCAAAAGAAAAGGTCTAATGTAGACAGTTAAGATAAAGCAGCTTAGCTTGAAGAGGAAGCTAAAAATGTTCTGCTTTGGAAACTGCCATATTTGTGACCTCATGGCAGACTGAGAAAACCAAAGAGCTCCAGAAATCACACAAGTAGTTCTCTGGGGTTTTACAATGCTCTGTGGCTGCTCAGTTGTGAATCCCCTGAAAAAAAAGTTCATGAGGTTTAATAATAGGTGACAGATCACCTCAGTAGGTCCAGTTTTGCAAATATATCCATGCCAAAGACCACAGAGGTACCTGTTGGACATGGTCAAGGGTGGTAAGTATTACACTAGTCTCCATCTGAATTATGTAAGCTACAAGCCTAAGATTACAAAAAGAAAAGGGGGTATAGAAAAAGGCCAAATCTCCAATCACAAATTTACCTTGATTCCAGCCACTAAAATTTCACATAAAGACCCCTTTTCAGTCCAAGTTACCCCGTGCTGAAGGGTAGGACAGTTACACATGGTACCTAGTCTCAACAACTAATGAAATCCCAGTTGGTAAAGTCATTCACATTCTAAAAGGGAACCAACTCCTCACACTGCAGAATGTTAGCACTGCACAATAATCCACAGTTAAGTAAACTCTGAAAGGAACCTTTCACTTTTTTTTTTTTTCTTGATACCCCTACTTGGGACATCAAAACACTGTAGCAGTACTTCCTAAAAATAATAGAAATTATGTTGAATCACATGAAACAAATTTACTGTCACTCACGAATAAAAGTCAATCACTAACTTAGAATTAACCATTGAAATAGGAAAAAAGACATAAAAATGGATTGGAAAGTTATCTACAAATATTAAGGTAAGAATTCATGTAGGATCCATTTCTTTTGTCTAGTTTTACATCAAAGTTTCATAAACTACTGAAAACTATACTTTGATGGAAAACATGCCTCCACTACTAGTTCTCCTGGTATAAATGGTCCCAGAATTTATCTTTGACATGTGGCCACGGATTTTTACATTGCCACCAAAGTATTCAGTTAATATACAAATTTCTACTAAACCAAGCCATAAACAAATCTTTAACTGAAAAGCTCTGTCTACTCGTTTATAATCTGTTACCTGGAAAAAAAGCAGAAGGTCTCTCTAGCCACCTAATCACCATATCAATGACACATGCCACAAGAGAGAAGCACTAGTTTATTTGATTGATCATGGTAGATAAACTCCAAATAACAGAGAAATTAACAAATGCTTGACATTTGCTCAACATCCATTATTCTGACACTGCTTTCAGAATTTCAAAGCCTGGGAGTATGCTTAATCAACATTCATATTCCCTCGTGAACTACAGGCACCATATTGCACCCCGCCTTCATACTGATGAAAACTGCATATTGGCCATTTCCAAAATGTTCTGGGACTCCACACAGGGCCCCTTTTCTCTCTTGTTCCTGCTCTGCAGTTTTCTTTTAAACACTTCCAAGACAAAAGCATCTGCCAGTTTTTCTCTCTAGGGATGTATACAAAATGAACTTAACAGTTTTAAGGCAGGAGTAACCCTCACATCTAAATTCATTCATAGGACAGAAAAGGGCCTAAGAGGCCTCTCCAGGGACAAAACCCTGCTGAAATTCTCCCCACACACAACAGTGGGAGCTTTATAAAATCTAAGTCCAGACAATTTCCAATTCAAATGCCCAACATAGCATGACCTTTGTCAGATCTCTGAGCCCAAGATGCACCCATGATTTTTTATTCTAACCAGCACAGACATTAGACAGGGCACTATTGCTAAGCAGGAGGTTCAATATTTGCATGCTCTTCTATTGTGAAAATGTAACAGTGACAGCACTGTGTCAAATTCTTTTCCCTCTAGAACTTTAACTCCATAGGAGAGGCATGGCTGACAGATGACTCCCCAACATCTGTGTTATGTACACTGCACAGCTGAGGAGCCCTGGATCACTGTCAGAACATCGTGGAGCTGACCTGCACCTTTCTTATGCCTTCTTCTTATCCCTGCCCCAACCCGCAAATATATAAATATCTATAATACAAATAGTGCAATTTTTAACAAAATATAAAGATGGCAAGACAGATTAACATAATTTATAGTCATTAAGCTGTTCACGTAGCAGCTCAACATATGTTGTATAAATGTCCTATACTGAATAATTTATCAGATCTGACACAGTGCACATCATATTGTTTTATTTAATACACTTACTAAAATTTCATGGATCAAGCATCACTTCTGAAAGCACTGAGAAAGCACTAGAAAATATTTATTCACCTCCCGTGATTTATTTTGATTACCCTTACAGCTACATGATAAAGTGGAACTCACAAAATTACAAGGTTAAGGTTTACACAGCCATTGCTTCATATACTAAAATATAACAAATGGCTCCATGTCTGTGTTATATTTTACTTTCATTTAGTGTTAAGTAGAACAGTAGACTAAGCACTTAGCTGCCTACTGAATATTTTAATACTTTTAAATAGGACTTAAATATCTTGGCCCGGAGAGTGGGAGCTTAAGTAACAACTTCAGGAAAGAATAGTAAGTCCTTTGTAGGGTACTAGTTAGAACAGTACTGCCCCCCTCCCAAAAAAAAAAAAAAGTATGCTTCAAAGTCGTCGTCTCCTCAAAAGAGATCATAAAAATAAGCACGGGCCCACATCAGAAAGTTAGCAAGAATTCACTGAATGCATAAAAGAACACTACAATGCTAGGCAATACAGCGTACAGCTGGAAGATCAAATCACAGCAAAGCACACAGCTCCCATCCAAAGGATCTCACAATTAATTCAAATAGAAAGCAAAAGAGAGAAATGCATACATTTCAAATGAACAAGTAAAAGTAACTACAATGGCCAAAGCAAAAAAAAACAAAAACAAAAACAAAACAAAACAAAAACAAAAACAAACTCACTAAAGCTAATATTCAAGAGACCAAAAAAAAAGATGGGGGATGGACAGATGGGGAAAAGAAAGGCAGGAAAGGAGAGAGTGGAAAAGGGAGGGACAGACAGAAGGAAGGAGAGAGGAAAATAGAAAGGGAGGAAGGGAGGGAACTAGATTAGACGTGGCACTTGAGATTCTTCACACTTGAGATTCTTTTTCATCACTTTTCTCCTAAAATGTTTTATCTGGGGGCAGGTCTCCAGGACAAGGAAAATGAGATGAAAAGGATGGTAAAAAGATCAGCAACGGGAGGGGAGCTGAGAGCTTCAAAAGGCGAGGTCAATAGGGCTTTTCAAAAAAAAACATGAATGCTCGTTGGCCTGATCATGTCTGGGAGAACTATTAAAAACTTTATTGTATCAACTGCCTTAGGAAAGATTACTAAGCAAAAAACCTTTAGTTTCCAATGGACTATTTTCTTTAAAATGTAGTAAAAGTGAGATGAAGACAAGACAATAACTAATAACTAATAATTAATAACTAAGTCAGGTCAGGTGTGGTGGCTCACACCTGTAATCCAAGCACTTCGGGAGGCGGAGGTGGGTGGATCGTTTGAGTACAGGAGTTCAAGAACAGACTGGGCAACATAGCAAAACCCCATCTCTACTAAAAATACAAAAAATTAGCCAGGTGTGGTGGCACACGCCTGTAGTCCCAGCTACTTGGGAGCTTGAGGTGCGAGGATCACCTGAGCCCAGGAGGTCGAGGCTGCAGTGAGCTGAGATTGCACCACTGCACTCCAGCCTGGGCAACAGAGTGAGAACCGGTCTCAAAATAATAATAATAATAATAATAATAATAATAATAAGTTTTATGTCCATTTATGAGTGATAAAATCAATGAGAATTGTTCCCAAATATGTACAAAATAATAATCTTCTCACAAAAAACACTCTCAGGTTCCCAAAGAAGCTCCATATGTTTCAAGGTGTAGATACTACAATCCAGAAGCAAGGCATCAGCTTCTCAAAAACTTGACCTTAACATCAGATGACAGGAGAACTGACAGTCAATGAGATACTTCATGTGGAGCAAAGAAACCACAAGGCCATATAACATTGTATTGCAAGTCAGGCAGCAGAGTGACTTTAGATGAATAACAGGTTATTGTAAAAATACTGAAGGTTCTATCATACTGCACCCTCAGAAAGGAAAGATAAAGACGATGAAGTCAAATACAGTTCAATATAAAAAACAGTAAAGTTCCAATCTCCCAAAAGAAAAGAACGAAAAATAGGAAAATAATCTTGCTCAGTTTAATGCATGGTGATAATGGTACCTGGAAAATCCTAAGTACAGAATAATTTAACCCTTACAGCTGTATGTCTGAGCAAAAAACCACTTTAGTCATAATGCAGGGTTTATATGAAGGTGAGTGCCAGCATTAACAGATAGCTTTAAGAGTTGGGATGGTGGTAGAGAGGTTATGTATCAAAAAATTCAGTAAGAGGTCATTGAGAGCATTGAGAAAAAAACGAGTTTGAGCATTGCAAATTCTTGCTGGGACCCCTATCATCACCATCACTCTGGCATTTTATTTCTAAACAAGAAATGTATTTTACCTTTCTGAGATTATTTTCTGGTTACAAGCCAACCATTATGAACCTTTCAGTGAATCACTGAATAGGGCACTTAAAGGGATAAACAATTATAAAAATAACTCTGTCACAGGCGCATACATTTTATTTTATTTAGTGATGTAATAAGCTTAGGGGCATATATCAGGTCCAAAATGGTCTTGGTCATTAATTTAAGCAATAAATCATAGGTCTTGCCAACAATGACGGCAAACAGATGCTAACAAGGAAATGTATTATTTAATATTGCCATGTGTTATAAAAATTTAAGTGTGTTTAAGACATGTCTTAAATTTTTATAATAATATGCATTTAATACATTACTGTTTTGACACATGCAGGAATCAGATTTATAGGTCCCATTCCGTAGCTTCTTCTTCTGTGAACATGAGAGCATATTCTCGGTTGTTATTTTTGTTGTTGTTTTTTGTTCTTTGTTTTTTTTAAAGAGGTGTTTAAAGTGCATGTTTGCAACTATATCTAATTGGTTGTCTTGCTGTTTTGTAGTAAATAATGTCAGCATTGAAACTCATTAAAAAGAATGAATCTACACACTTTGCCTGAATTTGAAAATAGAACATTTAAAAATTATAATTTTTAAAGAAACATTACAGCATAAGAAATATATTAGAGCACTTTATATCAAGTTGGCAACTAATTTTTTTTACATTAATTTTGAACTGTTCTGCATACCAGGCAAAAATTACTACCTTAATTAATAACTTTACAAGTAAAGTTCAATATTCAAAAATTTGGAAGTAACTAAGAAAAACTCCACTTTATATCTTCATGCAAAAATCCTAAGAATCAAACAGTAGTATATCAAAACACAAAGTAATTTAAAATGGAGTCTTTCTATCCATAAATTTAGCAAATTATGCCAAACCATAATATTCCCCCCCTTTATATTCCTTTGCCAGCAGGTCGAATCCTCCTAGGGAGAGGGCTTGTGAGAAAAGGGAATTAAGGGCTAAAAAATTCATCCAAAACTTCTTTAAAAAAAAAAAATGCGTTTTTTTTTCTTTTTTCACATCAACAAGATACTGACTCTACTAAATATATTTTTTGTTAGCAATTATTTTGTTTGAGTTTCCTTTTCAATCAACTCTCCTAGCTGCCAGCATGGTCTTCCCTCTTTTTTGTGTAGGCAAGGAGTTCATTCTTTAGAATACTTGAGGAAGCAGTGCTCGGAGTATGGAAACTAAATTTTCTTCATTAAATCTACTGAAGCAGATATTAAAAATGCATTTAATATACTGGCAATGGTCGGTGGGCACCGCTGACTGTGACAGGCCAGTTACTGATGATGTGCCGTCAGATGGCCTTCTCAGCAGGCGCCTGGGTCTCAGGCTGCTGAAGGACAGCAATATCTTCCCTTGTGTGTAAGCTCTATTCCTCTCCCAAGTATTTACTAAATCACAGGCCTCTGCACACATAGCCCACGTTTTCAGCGTATGCTAACAAATGATGGATGGCCTCGTCAATTCGTTATGTCCTGAAAGCATGGTTTCCTGCCATTCCAATCATCAAACCTCAGCGCTTCAGAGCTGATCAGTCAGGAATATATTTTGCAGGCTCGATTAAAAGAGTAGAAGTTCTTTCCATTAGACTCTCTGGCACTCTCCTCAACTATTTGTTGTTTCAACCAATTATTTGGGCAGAATATTCAATAGGTGTTCAGGTACTATAACATGAGCAGGTTTTTTCCTGATGTTCACTAAGGTGTAATTTCTTTTATGACAAATCAGTGGAGGTATTTGAAAATAAAATATTTGATGAGAAATTCATGTTTTAAAACAATTCTCCTTCTAGGTACAGTAGGCAAAACCTTAAAAATACTTTATATCATATTATTTTATAATATATTATATTATGATGTAAGTGTATTAGCCAATGCACTTCAAAGGAACTTCCAAGGCAATAGCCATTCTGTAAATCATCTAAGCCTTTCAAGACAATAATTCACACACATCCTCAATTATAATCTAGATAAAGGCACAAACTGCTTAAAAATTCTCCTGACAGTTCCAAAGTTAGATGACAAAAGTTCAACTTGTCAAAGAAAAAATCTTCTTAAAAGAACATTTATTTTCGGTTCCAAGGTTATATATGTCAGTTGTCTTTTCCATAAGCCATAAAAACATTTTTTTCTCTATAGCTTATCTATGGAACAGAAAATAAATAAGAACACAGTCATACCTTTTACTCAGAAACAGTAAACTTCATAAAAACAGATGAACTTACCACAACTAAACAGAAAGCTGAGCTTTGAGGAAATGGGGTGGTATTAAAGAGCCAAACGACTTGCTATAAATAAGCTTCTTGAAAAGCTAAAAAAAAAATTTTTAAAGTGCCGGACTCTCATTCAGCCAATAGCCACATAGGCACCAATACACCTCCAGTCAGTGTAAGCGCCACCATGCTGTCCTGCCATTCACCTCAACCTTAACCTCAAGATTAAGCTCATTTTTATTGCGCACAAAGGTCATCTGTATTAGGTCAAAATTCAAAGTCCCTTGTCAGAAAAGGTTGATATATTCCAACCTTTCCTTCTCCATGCATCAAATTTTTCATGGTAAAGTCATATTCAGCAGACAGTATATTCAGGAATTTATTGTGCCATTGTAATACAGTGCAGAATACAATCGTCCAAAAAGCTATCACAGGAATAAAATATTTTTCATGACTATGAACCAAATCTAGACTCCTTACACACCTCTAACAGAGGAAATAAAACTAACCAAGTCTTGTTTCCATGCTTCAGAAGAGTTATCTGGCAAATAATTGCCCCTAAAATATAATCTATAGCATAATTATGCTTTTGCTTCCATAGTCTTTGGGAATAGCCAACTTTTTTTCAAAGTGTCACTCAAATTTTTAAGTGGCATTTTTTTTTAACGCAAAAACATCTCACCTGTTTTAATACTTGTATTCAAATCTGGCCTAAGCAGTTTAACTGAAGTAGGTCTAAACCTGAAACCCTCTCTTTGATCTAGAACCTAAAGGAAGATAGGCTCTATGATACAATGAAAACTAAAGGAGAAAAATTACTGTCTTGCCCAATTCATTACTACTACAATTATGTGATTAGCAGAACTGCAAAAATAAGATAAATTAAGAGAAATCTTTGAAGGCACCATTCTAGAATACATCATAATTAGTAAAACCAAAGCCTTAAGGAATAATCAATCCATTCTCTTTAAGAGTTTATGCAACTTCTTTGTGTTTACCACAAGGTCTTTTCACAATCAGTATATTAGTACGATGAATGGTTTCAAGATCATTTTAAAAACTCTCATTCGGTCGGGCGCGGTGGCTCAAGCCTGTAATCCCAGTACTTTGGGAGGCTGAGGAAGGCAGATCACAAGGTCAGGAGATCGAGACCATCCTGGCTAACACGGTGAAACCCTGTCTCTACTAAAAATACAAAAAAATTAGCCAGTCGTGGTGGCAGGCACCTGCAGTCACAGCTACTCAGGAGGCTGAGGCAGGAGAATGGTGTGAACCCAGGAGGCGGAGTCCGCAGTGAGCCAAGATCACGCCACTGCACTCCAGCCTGGGTGACAGAGCGAGACTCCATTTCAAAAAATAATAATAATAACAACAACAAAATAAAAACTTCCATTCTTCAAATTTGATTAATACCTATATTGAACACTAAAATCAATGTTCACACTGACGTGATGATCTAGAGTATCCTATAAAATCTCCTTGCCCTGGAAGACTTACACCTGAACTTACATATTTACTGGAGTCAAGCTGCTTCCTGAAAGAGAAACCCTGACTCTAAAGCTGGTACTCACTCAAGTATCTTTCATAAATGCATAACCCCCTTCTTACTAAGTTGAGACAAAAAAGTAAAACAGCTTCCAGATATGAGTGGTTGCATTTGAGAAAAATTAGTAGACAAGAAAATACTTGGAAGGGGGTGGTTTTAGGCAAAATATTTTCAGTTCTAATATGCTGAGTCTAACTATCATAACCATAAATACCACTGCAACAAGCAACCATGAATAAGTAATGGTACCAATAATATAACCACAGTAGCAACCAGTGTAGTATCAGGAACCGTGCTAATCATTTTATATGTATTACCTTATTTCAAGTTCATAACAATTCCATTTTATAAATAAGGACTCTAAGGCACCAAAAAGTAAAGAAACTTACCAATTAGGTATCTTCCCTCTGCTTTTATACTGGAATAACTACCAAATGAAAATGTAACATCTGAGCTTGAGTTTTTCTGGAAATAATTTCTGACATGATAAACCCTCAGGTGTACCACTAGAGCATTTCTAAATTCCTACAGAAAGGAAAGAATCACTGTAATGTCCCTAAACTTAGCTAATTAATCGATTTTAAAAAGGATTCACTTTTCTAAAGAGACATGTATATATGGCTTTAAAAAAAAATCAAGCAGCATTCTTTAGGCAAGTTCAATCAAATGTCCATTATGAATGTACCATAATACTTACAATATACTAGGTACTCCTAAGGCCCAAGACTTCCAGCTCCCATGCTAACTACAGTAAGGGAAACATAAGGAGAAAGCCCAACAACCCAACAATGACAAAAATCTTACAAGAATGAATGAGTTACACATGGTAGTAGTGTGAGTCTCTTTCAGAAAAAAGGCTATAGAAATCAGAACAAATGGGGTTTAAAAACTTCTGTGAAAGACATCCCTTGGAGCCATAAGGTACAAAAGTCTCAGACTGGTGATGGAATGCAGTGGTGTGTGAGGCTTAACAACTGTCTTTGGTAGTGACGGGTGGTAGGGCTGGAGAAGGGGGAAGCCCAGGTTGTACCATTTGCCAATTTCTGTGGTGTAAATACTCCTACTGCAGATGAATTTAAAGCTACCAATGTGAGGTCACGGTTTGTAGAGTCTGGAAAAGATGCTCACAATCAGCTCTCACAAGCTGGAAAGAGCACCAGCATCCACTGGCTGCAGGCCAAATTCAGCCCACAGACTTGTTCTGTTTGGCCAGGAAAATGTTGGCCCACACAGTGCTTTAAAAATTCAAACAAATTGACAACATTTAAAACTCAGGATATTTTATTTTTTCTTAAAAAAAAAAAAATCAGATCTAGAGCTGCTTTCTAAAGAGTAGAAGGCCTGGCAGCACCAGGCCCACATTCCTGCATGGCACTGGACGGCTGGCATACAGTGACCACTGCCTTGTTGGTACACACAACTGTACTTTCACCTAGCTGCAATCCCAACCAGGTCAGCTTCATTCATTCACTTGTGGTTGATACTTGCCTGGCCCCTAGAGAGATGGGAGTCTGTAATCTCTAATTTAAAAGCATGAATGGAGAGTTTTGCATCCAGATGTGGAACTTTGGTCAAATCACTGGGTAGGACTCCTCCCTCTGCATCTGCAACATTAACAGATTTGACCAAATTATCTCTAACTGCGATCTCAATCCAACACTGGCTTGCTTTATAAGTCACTGAATCTGAATAATAAGAGAGGTATGCAGGTCCCTCCCAAGCAAGCTTTTGTGATCTATCTGCATGTAGAGAGTTCCAAGTGCACCCACCAACATGCAAATAAAAAATTGAACATGTTATAAACTTGAGGTTAAATGTATTTTTATCTTTATGTATTTTAGTTGTCCTCAGAAAATGAGAATCTAGATAATTTTAACTTCATCCATTAGGAAACGGCTATTTGTTACATACAGGCTGTTACATACAGGCTGGAAGAGTCTGTGGGCTTTTTAACATTATACAAGGAAGAGTCTGCTTCATATTCCCAGTCCATTTACCATCTTAGCTAAATGGGTCTTGAAGTGTAAGTTAATTTCAGATTTTATTGGCTCTCCCTACCAATATTATCAGCAAAAACAAATAGCAGTGTAATATACCTTAAGCAAAGGATGATATCAGCTTGAGAGAACTGTAGACAGAAACAAATTTTTTTTTAAAAAGTGCCAGTCTAACTTCATGTGTAAATGTAGAAGACACATTCAAATGACTCTACACCTCCCAGATCTCAACCACAAGAGAAGCTACTTACAAGAGCCCTATAGACACCATGTCATAAGCTACAGAATCACAGGAAGATAAGGTGTGCCACAGGCATGAATGTCCAACCACAAAAGTTTCAGCCTGCATCTCTATTCATCCTAAAACATTCCTAGATTAAACAAAGTTCTATTTGAGAATAATCATAAATATATATGACAAACACTGATTCATAAATATGCTGAGTATAAATCTGGATCATTCATACTAGGCTGATCTGAGGATGCACAAGTCAGTTTGCTGGTAAGTGAGCTTAGCCAACACTGGCATCCCAAAGCTTAGTAGACCTTTCCCATCCTATGTAGTGCTAACTGCAAACTTGGGGATTTTCAATAGTCTTAAGTGATAAACCTTGTAAATATCAATGGTCTGCTATGCCTCCTATTTCATATAATAGAATAAATACAAGTTCAGAGTTTATATCTCATCCTTTTTTGTTCCTGGAACAAATGACAGGCCTTAACTAACAGTGACTGAAAAATAATTAAAAATAAATATATGTTGTGGGTGGGGAGCAGTGATGATATACCAAGTATTTTAAGTCTTAGTCTTGGATATGACGACTACTCCCAGGACAACCTCAGAAAAAGACTGGGCTTCACACAGAATCGCCTCAATTAGCCGCTGTTTGGTCAGGGAAAGACCCAGTACTTATATTTTT
This sequence comes from Hylobates moloch, assembly GCF_009828535.3. Taxonomy (NCBI): domain Eukaryota; kingdom Metazoa; phylum Chordata; class Mammalia; order Primates; family Hylobatidae; genus Hylobates; species Hylobates moloch. The sequence goes on from NW_026652289.1 coordinate 77,695,196, forward strand.
CATTGAATAGCTATATTAAGAGATATGAATCTACCTTACTTTTTTCCTCTACTTGAATTGCTTTGTTTCAAAATATTTATTCTCATAGTCTTGAAGTTATTGCTTTAAGTATAATAACTTTAAACATTTTTTAGCAACTGAATCACAGTATTTCAAACACATAAAAGAAATACGTCCTGAGAAAATTTAACATTTTACTTTGGATGAAAAATTGCAGAGCCCTCGTTATCTCAATGAGATCCCAGCTATTTATGAGGTCACAGTTTGAACACAACAGTAGGTTAAAAAAAGCAAACAAACTTTTACTTGCTGTCACGAAGCCAGAATGAATAGAAAAGATCACCCTTCAGCCAAGAGACGTAACTTGAAAGTGACAAGCCATGTCACTGTTCCTTGGCATGAAGGAAGCTTTGGCTTACGAAGAAGGACTACTGACTCTTCACTATGTTTCATGAAAGGGTAGGGACGGGAAGAGAGGAAAGAAAAGGTGAAGCAGGTATTAGTTCCCCGAAGTGGCTAGAACAGGGTTGGATTTGTGATCAGCATGTACCATCTTTCATACGTGGGTCACAGATTGTTCTACTCTAGCTTCAAACCCATGGACCAAACAATCCAGGATCTAGCTGTGTTCGGTTCCCCTAAGAAATGGAGAACTGTCGGCCAGGCGCAGTGGCTCACGCCTGTAATCCCAGCACTTTGGGAGGCCAAGGCGGGCAGATCACGAGGTCAGGAGATCGAGACCATCCTGGCTAACACGGTGAAACTCCGTCTCTACTAAAAATACAAAAATTAGCTGGGCGTGGTGGTGGGCGTCTGTAGTCCCAGCTACTTGGGAGGCTGAGACAGGAGAATGGCGTGAACCCGGGAGGCGGAGCTTGCAGTGAGCCGAGATTGCGCCGCTGCACTCCAGCCCGGGTGAGAGAGCAAGACTCCTTCTCAAAAAAAAAAAAAAAAAGAAGAAATGGAGAACTGTCATTCAGTTAGGAGTTTCACCCTAGCAGCTTAAATGTATTCACTGTACATACAGCTCACTGTTTAAGCAACTTGACAGCAGAACGAAGAAAGGAGAAACATATCTTCAAGTATACATTTGAAAACATCTCCCTTCAATAAAAAGACAATTGAAAATAAAGAAGCATTTACTCTTTACCTATCTTCTATATGATCTTTCTACCTGAGCATGACTTCATATATTAAGGTCACTTTTCAGATTTAATCTAGTAAAATATATATTGATTGTTTTGTTTCTAAGGAAAATTCAACCAATACGGCAAAACTGTACAAGATGTTTAATAAAAACAATGGCAAATTCAGTCAACTTTGTCAAAAGTTAAATAATAAAATATTATTAAACTATACTTCTATTGAACCTTTTTTTTCCCTAGAGAAATATATAATTTCTCCTTATTGCACAAGCAATCATTCTGGTAAGGGTTATTACTTAGTAAACTAAAGTTTGATGCCTGAATACAGATTTTTAAAATGAAGCCAATATTCTAATCACATGAAAATTCCCCCCAAATTAATAAGAAATATAATTATAGCATGTGGATTCTTCTCAGAATAACATTATCTGAGGCTTTCTTCAAATACTCCTTTGCGAAGAATTCAAGCTCATATCCCTTTCGCAGCTACACAATGCAAAGATGCACAAATATCTAATAAAAGCTAAACACTTCTTTTAGAAAGTGAAGGGGCCATACACTAACATAATAACCTTTCAGAAGAGTCTTTAAAGCTAAGCTACAATGTAGCAACAAAGTAAAAAACTAATAATACAGAAAAAAAATTTTAAAGATCACTAAAGAAAACACATGAAATAATCATACTCTTTTCTTAGACATTCCTACCTAGTCCAATGATCAATACAGAAATAACCCTAGATATCCTTCCTGGGTGTATGAATATTAATTTTAAAGATCATGTAAATTAATTCTATTTCTATGGCAAAACCATCAGTAGAATTTCCAGTTCAGTAAAAGCCTTTCTCTCTCTTTCTGAGCTATTCTCACTTATTATTCTGGAACTCAGGTCCACCACAACATTATCAGAAGTGTAGAAAATTGACCACAAACTGAGAATCAACTTTCATTTCTATTGAGAGAAACAAGGCCAATACGAATAGTATTTCAATTAAGTACACGAAGCCCTACGGTATTAATTATGCATTGCACTGCTCCCTCATTCTTAAAAATCAGTGAATCTAGGTTTAAAAGGTTTTTTTAAATGCCATTATATATCACTGTGAAATACTTAAAGCAAGTTTCTGTTAACTATACAATATTCAACTGATAATCAAATCTTATGTGTTCAGCCATACAACCAACTGTTCCATATAAACATTTTCATTTTCTGTAAATCTATTGCCCTTTGTTTCAAAGCAAAATTGTGTTTTATGTTTCAAAAGGTTACTCCTCAGACATTTCTTCTACTGTAGATCAGCTACTACCTTCTAACAAAAATCATATTTACTTTTCATTAAAAACTTACAGAGAGCTCTACACTGTGCTGTTTTACGTGCCTTATCTCACTTCACCGTCACCACAGCCTTAAGGAACTGAACAAGAAGAGACAACAGAGCGAGAATGAGATTCTGGAGCCTGACTTTACTTGGGTTTGATATCCTGCTTCCTCTACTTCCTAGCCGTAGGACTTCACCTCTCCTTTTACAGATGAGACAACTGTGACTCAGATAAAAAGAGATAGAGCCAAATCATTTCTCAGGAACAAACTGTAATAGGAGGCAAGAAGAATGGAATACGAGACTCCCTCTGGAAAAAGCAGGCATCTTAAAATGCATCATTTATTGGGGGTGGGAGGGATTGTTCAAAAAAGACAACCATAACCAATGGCAGCACCAATTAAACCAAGCCACCTCAAATAAGCGTAAGAGCCAAGTAAAACTGTTGTGCTTGTCCCAAGCAAGTTTTTTTCAGCTACTCCACTCCTTACCAGATTGGACTCCTAAGTTCACCACCAAGAACCACTAAGTTGAACACTGTACACAGCACAATACACAATATGGCCAGCTTTAACTCATTTTCTGGTAAAGAGAGGTGAGGATTTCAAGAAGATGACTAAGTACATTGGTTTAAGCACAGGATGACCACCCAAACAAGTTTTTACCTATTACTTTTGAGATCCTACTAGGAACAGCAATTTAAAGCACCTCATATGAGTGAATGGTCATAATCTAAGAGCGGGAAGACAGTAGGAGATATGGGCCAAGACAGAAAAAAAAAAAAAAAAAACATGCTTCAAAATGTGGAAAACACCATTAGAAAAACCTAAGCCGGGGACTGGCAAGATGGCGGCGCGGACAGGCTTCGGGGCCGTGGGCTGGCGCCTCTGGCAGGGATTGGGGAATTTTTCTGTAAACACTTCTAAGGGCAATACAGCCAAAAATGGTGGCTTTCTTCTCAGTACCAATATGAAGTGGGTACAGTTTTCAAACCTACACGTTGATGTTCCAAAGGATTTGACCAAACCTGTGATAACAATCTCTGATGAACCAGACACATTATATAAGCGCCTGTCGGTTTTAGTGAAAAGTCACGATAAGGCTGTATTGGACAGTTATGAATATTTTGCTGTGCTTGCTGCTAAAGAACTTGGTATCTCTATTAAAGTACACGAACCTCCAAGGAAAACAGAGCGACTTACTCTTCTCAAATCAGTGCATATTTACAAGAAGCACAGAGTTCAGTATGAAATGAGAACACTTTACAGATGTTTAGAGTTAGAACATGTAACTGGAAGCACAGCAGATGTCTACTTGGAATATATTCAGCGAAACTTACCTGAAGGGGTTGCTATGGAAGTAACAAAGACACAATTAGAACAGTTACCAGAACACATCAAAGAGCCAATCTGGGAAACACTATCAGAAGAAAAAGAAGAAAGCAAGTCATAAAGCCTCAGGGAGGCCATTTTTGCCTGAATTTGAAATGAGGGTGGGCCAGATGAGTATGTTTAAGTGGAGAGTGCTTCCAGCTGAGATGATTTGAGTCCACCCTAACTGCTCCATTGAGTTCTCGTGCCCTCATCAGCTGAGAGCAGGGAATGGAACTTTAATGGAAGAACCACTTTTATCTATTCTTTTTATACATGTCATTGTTTCAGTTCTGATTTCAACAAACATGAGCAAACCACTTTGACTCAAAGCGGAAAGAGTGAAAATTCTATTTTGTTTTGCTACTGGTGTTCAATTATTAGTTTGTACCATTTTTAATTTATGTCAGTTGATGCATCTGAAAATAAGTGCTTGAAGTGTTCACACCGTTTTTTGTTTTTTTTTTTTAAGATTCCTAGAAGGAATCTTTGGTAATTCAGATTGAGCAGTTAAAGTTTTTGCCATTTACCTTTGTGCAGGCTGGCATATGCTAATTTGGGGGTGGTAACCAACCAATTTTATCTCATTTAAGCATTACATTTTGCAGACTGTGAATATACTTCACAGCAGATCAAACACATTTATGGCATGCACTGACCTCTTCTTGGAGCCCAGAACTTTATAGAGTTGCCTACCAGGGTTACTGTAATGGAATTTATGATCTTAAGAAATTACTAGTTGTATTATTTATCCTGTGGTTCATTCATTCAGTAAGCTTTTACTGCATAAACTTTGCATCCAGCACTATAGTAAGTACCCAGAATTGAATAGAAATAACGGCTTTTGAAAATTGCGCAAAGCAGGCTGGGCACGGTGGCTCACGCCTGTAATCCCAGCACTTTGGGAGGCCGAGGCAGGCAGATCACGAGGTCAGGAGATTGAGACCATCCTGGCTAACATGGTGAAACCCCGTCTCTACTAAAAATACAAAAATTAGCTGGACGTGGTGGCGTGCACCTGTAATCCCAGCTACTCAGGAGGCTGAGGCAGGAGAATCGCTTGAACCCGGGAGATGGAGGCTGCAGTGAGACAAGATCGCGCCACTGCACTCCAGCCTGGCAACAGAGCGAGTCTCAAAAGAAAAAAAAGAAAATTGTGCAAAGCATAGGTAAATATTTTTCTTTATTAAGCTTCTCACTGATAAGCCCTCTTTCTTTTGGTAAATGTCACTCTGTTAGGAGATGTCTGCTTTTCCATGAAATGAAATAGTGGCTAAAGCCCTGAAAGAGACAAGACTACAATGGGTTGAAACAGTTGGTATAGCAACCCCAGAGAAGTGCTTCATTTTCTTTTTATAGTAGAAGCAGGTCCATGTCTTTTGTGGTTTCCTTCACATCTTTGGAGTAGTTATGACTTCTCAGTTCTTCCCCCCTTAAACTGCACTGCCTGTTCTCTTTTCCTGACATGCTATCAGGTATCAGTGTGTTGAATACATACTGTTTGTGTATCAGACTTACGTTACTGTCATTACCATTAAAAGAATTACAGCCTTGTGCCCCCCCCCCAAAAGAAAAAAAAGAAAAACCTAAGCCAGGATCTCTAAGGGCAAAGATATATCAAAAAGATACAGATATCTATTTGCTTAGCGATTTATGGCATCAAGAGTTTGATTCATTAGTACAGCGACTAAATAACCAATATATGGTAAGGGAACTCAAGGAAAAATTAAACTTGTGCCAGAGGGCTTGGTCTACAGCAAGATAATTCCCAACAAGGTATATTCTACTTATTCGAATCCTAAGAATGCTACTTAACCATATCTGAACTAACTATTCAACCAATCCTTTGGCTTCGAACATTCTATGATTCTAATACTTTATAGCTATTGGATGTGTCTTACACTAGTTTCCTCAGACTACAAGCTATCCAAAATTAGTTACTACATTATCCTATCTATTTTGTTTTGTTCTATTTTGTTTTTAAAAATGGGGACCTGCTATGTTGCCCATGCTGGAGTACAGTGGCTATTCACAGGCACAATTATAATGCACTGTAACTTCAAAACCCTGAGCTCAAGTGATCCTCACATCTCAGCCTCCTGAATAACTAGGACTACAGGTGCCCAGCTATTTTGTTGGTATTGTTGTTGCTGTTTGTTGTTATTGTTTTAATACCCAAATAGTGCCACAAACATAGTGAGCACACTATTATAGACCACATGCTAATAAGTGGTGAAAAACTCTACAAATACCAATGAAAATCGTGGGCTAATTGCAGGGTAGATCGTTTCACATAAAATGGTGGCAGTGGATGACACTGGTTAAATGAATATTCTGGTGAGAGAAATAGAGAATCACCATTAGGCAAATACCAGTAATAACTGCTTCACGAAAAAGTCAATGGATGCTAAAATCAATGGGAAAAAGGGTGACGAGAAACAAGAAATTTGCATAGTCTCAAAGTATATCCCCACAAGGTATTTATTAAAAGGAACAATAGTAACTTTATAGTGCAGTTGTAATGGTTAAAAAAAAAAAAAAAAACTCAAAGGTAAACCCACACCAAGGAAACTGGAGTGTCTCAAAATGAAGAATTAGGGAAGAGGTACTAGAAGGTTCTAGGAGCCGGAACTAGTCATGAGGTGGTCCTACTAGATATTGGTCAGACTTTGTCAACTAGGCAGTTTCTGGAACAGAGTTTATGAGTATGGGTTGAGCACATGAGGCTGAATGAGCTCATGATAAAAGAGTTCAGGTTTAGTCAGTAATTGTAGCTTGGTCAGGTAGAGCCTATCTGTTTTGTGAGTCATAGTACAGGTTAGCAAGTTATGGTTATATTTCCACTCTCAAGTAATACATATGTAAGACTCTATAGTAAAACATACTAGTTCTACTGTACATTTCCAATTTTTCTTCTTGTCCTTATGACGCAATGCCAATGTCATATATCACAAAATTATTTTCCTATTGTAAAATACCATTAGTTTTGTTGATTATAAAGCTATTAAAGAGCTTCAGAATTTAAAAATAATAATAATAATAATAGTAACATTAGAACTACCAGCTCTTGAGCACAAACCAAGGCAGACACCACCTTAAAAAAGTGAGTAAGGTTAACGTCTCCAATAATAAGACATATGAAGTCATAGACCCTGATGTAATGCACTAAGTAGGCCACACCATCACTTCCAGGGTACTCTTGCCAAAAGTGTTTACCCTCAATCTAACCATGAGAAAATAAATATCAAACACAAAGGAAAGGACATTCTATAAAATTGACCAGTACTCTTCAAAAGTGTCAAAATCATAAAAGACAAAGAAATAGTAAGAAACTGTCACAGATTGGAAATGACTTAAGACATTACAATTAAATCCAACGTGTGATCCTAGAAAAGGGACATCAGTGAAAAAACTAGCAAAGTTCAAAAAATATGTCTGTAGATTAATGACACTGCATTAAACTTAACTTACTGATTTTGACAATCGTACCGTGGTAATGTTAACATTAAGAGAAGCTGGGTGAAAGGTATATGAGAATTCTCTGTAATATTTCTGCAACTTTTCTGCAAGCTTAAAATTATCCCAAAAACTCTCCCAAAAGTAACATATAATCAAATATATATGTAGTGTTTGGGCAGGAAATTATAATGTAAAATATAACCTTATAAGTAACAGCTGATTGGACTAGGGCCTTCTAAGAATGTCCACAAGAAAGATTAGAAAATATCAATCAATAAATGTGTCCTCAGCAAGTACTTCAAATGTAGTATGTGTTATGTTTTAGGTGCCAAAGGGCCCATTACAGAAAGTCTTCAAATAACGTTATTTTGTTCAACATTATTTTGTTATAAAGTTGATGAGAATTTTAAAACATTGATTCCTGGCTGGGGCCACTGTCTGCGTGGAGTTTGCATGTTCTCCTGACGTCTGCATGAACTTTCTCCCAGTACTCTGGTTTCCTTCCACATTTCAATGATGTGCCCGTCTGCAGAATTGGCATGTCTAATTAGCCCCAGTGTGAGTGAGTATGGGAGTGTGTGTGTGTGTGTCCCGTGCTGGGATGGCTTCATACCTTGAAGCCTGAGCTGCCAGAGGCCACTCAGAATCCTAAACTGGAATAAGCGGATTGGTAAATAAATGAATGAATAAGTGAATAAATGAATGAATACAAATTACTGTAAAATAAAAATTCATAAATCTATGATAATCATACAAACGCATGACAATAAAGATGCAGTACACAAGTGCTCAGCAAGCTCACCACATTTGTTATTGTTTGCTTTTTGTTTTTTGTTTTTAGAGACAGAGTCTAACTGTTGTGGCTCAGGCTGGACTGCAGTGGCACGTTCCTAACTCACTGCAGCCTCAAACTCCCAGGCTTAAGCAATCTTCTCACCTTAGCATCCTGAGTTGCTGGGACTACAAGCATGTACCACCACACCTCGCTAATTTTTAAATTTTTTTGTAGAGACAGGGTCTTACTCTTGAACAGGCTATTGTTTGCTTTTGAACACATGGTGGTAAGAGGTGCTTCTCACAAATTTCACTTTGCAAACACATAGTCTTAGATTTAATCCACCACCACTATGACCACCATCACTCACTGATTCACCAAAAATTGGATAAATAATTATCTTACTTGTTTAAGCTCATATTAATTTCAATGTTTAATATTAGATGTGTTTTGGGTCTTTATGTTTTTTTTTTTTTTTTGAGACGGAGTGTTGCTCTGTCACCCAGGCTGGAGTGCAGTGGCGTCATCTCAGCTCACTGCAAGCTCTGCCTCCCAGGTTCACGCCATTCTCCTGCCTCAGCCTCCTGAGTAGCTGGGACTAAGGCGCCCGCCACCACGCCTGGCTAATTTTCTGTATTTTTAGTAGAGACGGGGTTTCATTGTGTTAACCAGGATGGTCTCCATCTCCTGACCTCATGATCCGCCCACCTCGGCCTCCCAAAGTGCTGGGATTACAGGCTTGAGCCACAGCGCCCAGCCTCAGGTCTTTATTTAGAAGTTTGGTGATGTTATTATGACCAGAAATATGCTATAGGAACTTAATTCTTGTTTATAACAATTAGCATATGGTAAAATTGCTCTCATTATACATTGTTTCACTTAAAGTTGCAGTCTCTAAAACCCTACCGAAGACATTAAATGATGACTTACTGTATGGTAAAACTGTAGAAATGAAAAGAATAGAATGAGGGTGAATTTTGGAGTTGTAAGATAGTAGAGATCACAAAGTCCTACTCCTTCATTTTAAAGTGAAGGATTCTGAGACCAAGTAAAACACAGTGACTTGAAAAAACATAATTTTGTAACTTCAGTCAAAACAAGCCATGAAGAAGTGAGGCTACCCCAGAAGTCACAGTAAGAGGAAAAATTAAGCTACATCTTCACCTCTCAGCATTTACTAAAATAAATTTCAGCCAGAAAGATTTAAAAATTAAGAATAAAAAACAAAGCCATAAAGAATCTAAAAGAAAATTTAGGTGAAATATATTTTTCTTTCACATATTAGGATAGAAAAGAACTATCTAAGTATAAAGGCAAAAATGTCAGAAAAAAAAGCATACATTTAAAAGTTAACCATATCAAAAGCAGAACAATTTTAAAATCAAACAACTGAGAAAATTTATGCAACAAATATGACATATATAGGACCAACATCCTGAATATATGCAGATCAATAAGTAATAAATCAATAAACAATAACAACAAACATGCCAAGAGAAAATTAGGCAAAGACTACCAAACAGGTAATTCAAAAGAAAATTAAGTGGTCAAAAAAAATTTGGAAAAAGGGACAATCTATAATAACTTTTAAAATGCTAACTACAAGATGTCATTCTTGATTGAACATACTAAAGATTAAATAATGACTCCCCTCAACACTGGAAAAGTTGCAGAGACAGACACTCCCATGCTCTGCTAGTAAAAGGACTAGTACAATTTTTTTAAATTTGTCAATATACATCAAAATCCTTGAAAACACAATTATCCTTTGATTCGAATTAGCTAGTGATTGTCTAAGTGTGTGTGGACTTGGAGTCCCTGAGACCCTCTCACAGGTCTACGAGGTCAACACGACTATTTTTATAAAAATAGCAAGACATTATTTGCCTTTTGCTCTGTATTCACATTTGGACTTATGGTACAAAAACGATGGTGAGTAAAACTGACAGCTCCTGATCATAAATCAAGGCACAAATCAAGGCACCATAACTGTACTAGTAGTCACTGTATTCACTGCCACATACGTGCAGGAAAAAAAAAAAAAAAAACAAGACTTTCACTTAAGAATATTCGCTTATTAACTGCATTAAATCTCAACCCTTGAATACACAACCTTTTAACATTCTGTATGACTAGAGTAAATACAAAGCACATATACTTCATATCAAAGTATGATGGTTGCCTCCCAGGAAAGCACTTGTATGATTGTTTGAGAGCTGAACTAGCTACTTTTTCTGCGGAACACCATTTTTACTTGAATGAATGATAACAAAGTATATTATTCACATTTAAGTATCTGGCAGATATTTTCTCAAAAATAAACAATGTGAGCCTGTCATTTCAAGGAAAACAAATGATAGCATTTGTTGTCAATGATAAAATTTGAGCTTTCAAGGGAAAATTCAAATACTGGAATGCTCATATCCATCACCACAAGCTTGACAACTTCAAATCTTACAGACTTCTGATGAGATTAGAGATGATATTAACAAATGTAATTTTTTGATATTGTATAATGAAAGGTGACATTTGTAAGATCTGCACAACTCACAAGCAACATTTTACAAAGGAATAATGCACGATGATAACAAATCAGGCGTGGGTAAGAGATCCATTCAAAGTTCAAAATAGGCCAATGGATTGCAATGTAACAAGGTAACAATCACCTTGATATGGTGATTCACCCACCTCAGCCTCTGGAATAGCTGAGTAGCTGGGTCTAAAGGCACATGCCACCACACCCAGCTAATTTTTTGGATTTTTATTAGAGACGGGGTTTTGCTACATTGCCCAGTCTGATCTCCAACTCCTGGCCTCAAGCAACCCTCCCATCTCTGCCTCCCAAAGTGCTGGGATTACAGGCGTGAGCCACCACACCCAGCCCTAAACAGCTCTTTAATCCCTTCTTTTTCGGATTAGTAGTTCAGCTCTCTCTAAATAAAGTTTCCTGTGGAAGGAGAGTTGTTATTTATTCCCTGTATGGCATTTGGGAGAAGTGAAAAAGATTTGAGTATATCATGAATAAGAAAGAAAAGAGCATGAGAGAATACACCAGACAGCATGGTGTCCCACAGGAAGGGAGGCTTTCATGAGTGTTGATTAAAGTAACAGACACTTACTTATTATAGAGAAGACAAGGTATTTGCTAGAGAAAAGAACGAAAAAGAGAAAAAGAGGGAGAGGAAGAGAAAGAAAAGCAAAATTACAAGTGATTGCATACATAGTGGAGAATATCAAAATGTATGCTTTTTCTTAAAACTGCCCAGAAAAATCTACCTATTCCCTTGTCTGACCAGTCTTCACCCATTTCACTGTTCATGTGCAGAACTGGCAAGAGTTAATGACAGAAAATTAAATTATGTGCCAATGTTGTTCCTTCTTAGCAAGTCTGATAAAATACTAAAGGCTAAAAAGGGATAAATATTGCCCTAAATCAAATCTGCATAATATTGGAAAGAGACTCCTTCATTTTACAGACTAGGAAAACCAAGTCCTTCAAAAAGTGAAGTCATAACACAACTTACACTTACGCTTCAATTTGTACTTTGATACCTATTACCCAATTACCTTTCTTTTCTCAAGAAATTACTTCTGTGGTGTTTGTTCGGTGACTGAATAGGTCAAGGATGGGGAAGTTCTCCATTAAGAATAACCATGTTCAGTGCCACAAAACAAAATGGTACAGGTTTGGATTCGGTTTTTCATTAGGAAAAAAGTAAACAAACATTCTCTGCTTTTAACACAACATAAATACAGTGACCTGGTTGTTCTCAACTGGTTCCTCATGTAATGTTTGGGTCTTAGTTTCCACTTCATTAAAATGAGAAATCCACATAATTCCCAAAGTCCTTTCTTAGAAAGTTGGATAATTCTAAAATCGCTGAAAAAAGAAGTGTTTCGGGGAGGAAGTATGAAATACACCCAGAATTTGTGTATATATAACATATATGGAGAAACTTCAGATGTGGTTGTTCAACTGGCTAATGACCCAAGAGTGGAATCCCTGGGTATCCTGTTCTCTGATTGGATTGAGAACACTTGAGGTCACTTAACTCCACAGTCAACGGTACAAGCTACAGTCAAACAGTATGAAGCCGCTTTACCCCTAAGCTCCCTTGTTTGTTTCCAGTGGCCAATTGAAAAAGGTCCTCCATTTGCTCCTTTCGAATCTACAATTCATATTCTCACCCATCATTCATTCCTAGTATCTGTCAATTAACCTCTGGTCATTTATGAAGCACCTACTATGTGCACCCATCACCTAGCACGTACCACGTTTTCTATAAATATCTGTTGACTTGAATTTAATTGCAAGGCCTTGAAAGGCTGCCATGAACTCATCGTTAAGAGTTTTGTGTGGAAGGCGAGTGAAAGAATAAACCTTTTTCCGCCAACCTTTACCTCCTAACGCCTGACACTGGTGTTCCTCCCCACTCATGTGTGACACGTGGTTCCTAAGCGCTGCCTGGGCGGCCCAGGCACTGCTGCTGCAGGCAAAGGGCTGTGAGAGGGGAGAGATGGACACTTACCTGGGAAACCTCTGCTTCAGCTTCCTCAGGCTCTGCCTGGTGGGCGGCACAGACACTAGGCACTGGGCTATCTCGTCGTACTGAGCTTTGGTCAGTATCATGTTGGGCCAGGGACCAGGAGGTGGCGGGAACAAGGAAAAAACAGCCTGGGGCTCGAGTAGCCTTGGTGCCGAGGGATGAGGGGTAGGCAAACAGCGGCACAGGCCCGGGTCCTCGCCTGCTTGGCTTGCCCCAATCCCCCCTGAAACACACCCCGAGCTGCAAAAGCGGGGCAGAGACTCGCCCGGTCCCAGGCTCCACCGGCACCTCCGCGGCGGGGACGGGCTGTACACCGGAGTGCCCTAGCTTGGCTTACTGAGCAGCCGCAGTGGTGCGGCCGAAGGCAACTAGCCGCCATGTCAGTTAAGGGCAAACCAACCAGGAAGTAGCGGCCGCCCTTGGAAAGGGGCCGCGCCAGAGTTTCAGCAGGCAGGTAGGAATCCAGGGCATCACCTACCTAGGATCAAAGGATCAACAAGGGATGCTTTGTACTCTCCCAATTACTAGAAGCCAGGGCGGCCTGACGCACAGACCAGGCGGCAGGTCTCACGAGTGCCCCGCGATCCTTCAGCGTAAGCCCCCGAAAGCCCCTGCCAGAGCGCGCGATTTGAATACGCTTCCTAACGCGCCAGTTTGAGCGCTGCTGGGAGAGGAGACTGGCCTGCGGAGAAACCGTGTCTTCACTCCACCCAGTCTGTCATGGGCCGAGCAGGAAAACTCACTAGGGTCGCTGTAAACATAGTTTAGCTTGTGTTGAGGAAGCCCTACAATTTCTGTACATCGCATGGAAGGCAGTTTTGTCCTTGTTGAGAAACAGACTTGAAACAAATCCGACGTCATCAAACAGCAGGCAGTAAAGAATGTCACTTTCGGCCGGGCGCGGTGGCTCACGCCTGTAATCCCAGCACTTTCGGAGGCCGAGGCGGGCGGATCACGAGGTCAGGAGATTGAGACCATCCTGGCTAACACGGTGAAACCCCGTCTCTACTAAAAATACAAAAAATTAGCCAGGCGTGGTGGCGGGCGCCTGTAGTCCCAGCTACTCGGGAGGCTGAGGCAGGAGAATGGCGTGAACCAGGGAGGCAGAGCTTGCAGTGAGCCGAGATCGCGCCACTGCACTCCAGCCTGAGTGACAGAGCAAGACTCCGTCTCAAAAAAAAAAAAAAAATGTCACTTTCACTCCTTGCAGTTAGCTGCCCAAGGACTAAAATCACATCTTATTGTAACCCCAGTTCTCAGAAAATAGTAGGCGCTCAATAAATGGTTGGAGTAATGAGCCAATCTTTTTTTGTTTTCCATATGTATTATGAATGGATCTCAGTTCTCCTAAAGCAATCTGCTGGGATATCAGTCCCTCCTTTAATCTCTTTTCTAAAATCTATTTGGTTCTTAGAAGGTAATGTGTTTCTCTTCTGATTTCAACAATTTAAGCAAGCGAAAGCAAAGGTGCTTAGACTTTAGAGATCCTGTAAGTGGTTTAAAATTTTTCATCTGGAATAATGCCTGGGTTGGAAGTTTTAGATATACTTCCTTGAATAAATTCCTTAATCCATCGAAGCCTCATTTCTTTTGTCTGTAAAACTGATTTAATTCATGGAGGTGTTATATTTGTGTATGTTTGATTTAGAGATGGAGTCTTGCCGGGCGCGGTGGCTCACGCTTGTAATCCCAGCACTTTGGGAGGCCAAGGCGGGCGGATCACGAGGTCAGGAGATCGAGGCCATCCTGGCTAACATGGTGAAACCCCGTCTCTACTAAAAAATACAAAAAATTAGCCGGGCGTGGTGGCAGGCGCCTGTAGTCCCAGCTACTTGGGCGGCTGAGGCAGGAGAATGGCGTGAACCCGGGAGGCAGAGCTTGCAGTGAGCCGAGATTGCGCCACTGCACTCCAGCCTGGGTGACAGAGCGAGACTCCATCTCAAAAAAAAAAAAAAAAATAGAGATGGAGTCTTACTCTGTCGCCCGGGCTGGAGTGCAGTGGCTCCATCGTGGCTCACTGCACCCTCGAACTCCTGGGCTCTAGCAATCTTCCCACCTCAGCCTCCCGAGTAGTTGGGACTACAGGCACATGCCACTACACCTGGCTAATTTTAAAATTTTCCTCTAGAGATGAAGTCTCGCTTTATTGACCAGGCTAGTCTCAAACTCCTGAACGGAAGTGATGCTCCAGCCTCTACCTCCCAAAGTACTGGGATTACAGGCATGAGCCACTTCGCCCAGGCATGGGCTGTTTTTAAGATTAATAGGCTAGTACAAATAAAAGATTATATAGCGTGGTGTCTAGAAGATAGTCTATGTGAAATATTAGATTGGTGCAAAAGTAACTGCGGTTTTGGCCATAAATAAATAGACTAAGACTACTTGATAAAAATGGATAGGGTGTTTAGTAGGTATTGTTTTACAGGCTCCCCATGCACAGACTCACTTACTCCTCATAACTTCCCGCGAGGCAGGTACTATTGCTGTTATCCTCCTCTTCCCTTTTGTACAGAGTGAATAAACTAAGACATGAAAAGGTTAAGGAACTTCTAGAGATCATGAGGATAAGTGGCAGTAGTAAGATTTAAACTCCTGAAATTTGGTTCCAGAGTCAGTGCTCTTGCCAACTTTCAGTAATGCTTAATTACTACATCAAATAGTCACACTGTCTTAAGCCAAAGGTTAAGGATTTTTTTTAAAGGGAATATTGTACATTTTTTTTTTTTTTTTTTTTTTGAGACGGAGTCTCGCTCTGTCGCCCAGGCTGGAGTGCAGTGGCGCGATCTCGGCTCACTGCAAGCTCCGCCTCCCGGGTTCACGCCATTCTCCTGCCTCAGCCTCTCCGAGTACCTGGGACTAGAGGCGCCCGCCACCACGCCCGGCTAATTTTTTTTGTAATTTTAGTAGAGACGGGGTTTCACCGTGGTCTCGATCTCCTGACCTCTTGATCCGCCCGCCTCGGCCTCCCAAAGTGCTGGGATTACAAGCGTGAGCCACCGCGCCCGGCCAATATTGTACATTTTAAAGAATCTTTTAGCCTGGGTTTTTAAAAACTTCACTACTTTTAATTTTCTGAGGCATCTCAAAGTCCAATACCAACAGTGGATCCGGAATTTAACAACCATAGTTTTTCCTGAATATTTACATCAGAATGTTTTCTTCCCATATGCTTCGCATCTAGCTCTGATTGTGTGACATTAGTACATAACTATTTATTTATGGCAGCGTGGCCTGGAGTTGCCACCTGGCTAGTTTGTTGCTGACCCTGCCATGACTTTTACATGAAAGCTAGCTGACGATAAGCAGACACCACTTGATCCTCATTCCTTTCCCCTTCCCAACTTTACTCTTTCCTTCACAGCCATCAGATTTTTATAGAAAACATCAGTTCAAGGATGTTTGCACCAGTTTTTTTTAAAATTTTTTTATTTCTTCTAAAAAAAAAAAAAACAAAAACAAAATGGGATACATGTGCAGAACATGCAGGTTTGTTACATAGGTATACATGTGCCATGCTGGTATGCTGCACCTATTGACTCGTCCTCTAAGTTCCCTCCCCTCACCACCAACGCCCCCAACAGGCCCTGGTGTGTTACACCAGTTATTTTTATAGCAGCTCTTCTCTCGGGCTCTTGTCCTGCAGTCACCATCACAACCCTTCAGAAAAATGCCAGGTTTGTTTTTCTGTTTTTATTTTTAACATGTTGGCAGTTTATAATTTTGACCCAAATCCAGTAGATTGTTTAGAATTAGTGCTGGGAAAAAACCACAGTTATGCTGCTGTTTTCATTGACAGTGACAGTAGTGTTGTTTATAAGGCACAAAATAGAAGCAAAGCAAAAATTTCTAGTTGTTGTTTAGGTTTTTTTTTTCTTGTAATGTGAAATGGCTAGAATAAGCTGATTATTCCTCTGAGGCATCTTTTCTCCCTCCCTTAGCCTCCTCCAGCTTGCTCCCATCTCTCATCATATCCCATGCCCCTCATCTATTGCTGTTACTTCTTCTAGAGCTGCCTCTGCATTCCTGAAGTTCCACACTGTTTCTTAGTCAGCCAGCAATACCACTTCCCCACTAAATGGAGTAGAATCACGAAATAAAAACACAAAACTAAAAACCCAAAGAACTGGCTGCCTGTTTAAAATCAGCCATAAAATGTGTGGCCTTTAGCAACGGATAGCCTCTCTAATTCTGAATGTCCTCAGTGGGAGAAAGAATCTAAAAATATGGAAAAGGTAGAGGAAATCAGCAAGAAAATGTGTCAAAGTGGGGACCAGTACAGCTCGCTGGAAGAACCTATAGTCCTGGATGGACTGGAGTGAATCACTTAACTAGATTTCTTTCTGCCAATTTTTGGATGACATGACTATTGAACAACTTTAAAGGAGTATGGAGTTTGGAAGGGAGGCATCTGAAGGTCATTTCAAGGGTACTAACACAGAAGACTAAAAGTAGGAATGAGCCAGTCACATGCATGGGAGAGTTATTGTGGTTGGAGCAAAGAGTTCTAGGTAGAGTAAAAGGAGTTGAGGGTGTTTGACCTTGAAAAGAGTGAGTCATGTTTTCAAACAGATTGTTGTTCACTGAGTCTGCCAGATCCAATGCATGTTTTTAAAAAATAAATACTGACATATTGTTTTTATATATTGTAAAATCTGATTCTTTTGATGGAGTCTCAAAGTTACCACATGGGTTTAAAAAAAAAATTGAAGTTTATTAACGGGATGGAGAAAAAGAAGGGAGCTAATATTAGTTGATCTCCTATTATGCATAGTCATTATCCTATTATACCTTATCTCACTTAATCTTCACAATGACCCGATGCTGTAGAGTTTATAGTCCCTGATTTACAGATTAGGAAACTGAGACTCAAAGAGAGTAAGGACTTACATGATGGGTCCAACTACTAAGTTGCAAAACTATGATTTGAACCCAAGTTACTCTGAGTATAAAGCCTCATGTTTTCTATTGCACTGTATTGTATTGTGTTTATTGCATTGTAATTCAAAAATGATTTAGAAAACTTTTTGTTGAATTATCCTCAGTTAAGCATTTATTCTGTGAAACGGCCTGAAATAGCTGACTGCTTTCTTTGGCCACCATGTAGCCAAAACACACTTTGAAAAATATTGTTTGGCCACTTTGACTAGAAAAGATGTTATATTTTTTACTTTGTACAATGGGCCACCACCTTAAGTAATATATCTCTTGAAACCAAAGTTTATGTCTCTATACTTGCCATCCTTGAGTGACAAGTCATTTTTATGTTGGCCCCCAAATAATACAAGCTCCTAGCAAACAATAAAGATCAGAATAATTCAGTTGTTTAGGGCTGCAGCAATTACTCAGTTTAATGACTTAAGGAAAACAAAGGAATCCTGCGATGGAAGGATGTTCTACATCATGATGATGAAGTAGTTATGCTAAAAGGTCAGGGAAGACCAAAAGCCAAATGTTGGTCCCTTCATGGAAGTCAATGGTAAATGAACTCTTGATCTGTGAAATCAGTTGGTCTGATTCCAGAAGATCACGTGTAGATGGAGGATTTCATTGAAAAGCCATTGCAAACAAACTATGTCCCATGTGCGCATAATGGCACCTCCTCAAGCCTTTGTTATTCAATGTTACTAAGAGCTAATGTTTTGGAGGGCATTTACCAAAAGCAGGAATAGTGCTAAGCACCTTACATACATATATCTTCTCTTAAGTCTCAGATCCAGCCCCAGGAGGTAAGTACTATTGTTACATCCAATTTCCAGGTAAGAATACTACAGTGTAGAAGTGGTGTCTATTTAACTCATCAGTTATTTTACAACATTCTAGAATAGTGTTTATCGAACTATCTGTTCTGAGTTCCTAGTTTTTCCCCAATTTGTCAGGGATGGACAAATTTGTAAAATAAGAAATGGATTAGTCAAAAAATGAAATTTAAAAAGACACATATAAAATGTAAGCCCCCAGTTTGTTAGGAGATCCAATAGACATGCAATTACTTGACAAATTAATATAAAAGATTCTAAAGGCTTATTTTCACTTTCTCTACTTACTACGTCATGACATGTAACAAAAAGTTTGAGGACCAGTGCTAGTTTGCTCACCACATTTTGAGTAGCACTGTGTCTTGCATAGTCAATATTGTAAGCCAGGTATGTGCAAAGGCCAAGGGCTGACTCCAAAGTTGAGAACATCACATTCTTCATGTACTCTTCAAAGAGGAATGTAAGACCTGTAAGCATCAACCATCGTTATTATTACCATTATTCTACCGTATTTAGTTCTTCTCAAGTTATGCATGTTTACTAAGGTTAACAATGCGAATCCTTACATGCTATTTAATTATGCACCTTATAGCACAAAACCCATTTTTTTTTTTTTTTTTTTTTTTGAGACAGAGTCTCATTCTGTTACCCAGGCTGGAGTGCAGTGGCATGATCTCAACTCACTGCAACCTCCGTCTCCCGGGTTCAAGCGATTTTCCTGCCTCAGTCTTCCGAGTAGCTGGGATTACAGGCACCCACCATCACCACACCCAGCTAATTTTTGTATTTTTAGTAGAGGCGGGACCATATTGGCCAGGTGGGTCTCAAACTCCTTACCTCAAGTGATCCGCCCACATAGGCCTTCCAAAGTGCTGAGATTACGGGCTTGAGCCACTGCGCAAGGCCCCCAATTTATTCTTTAGATTATAAACCCATCAATCAGAGCTCATATACCTCTTCTGTTCTGAATCACACTCAAGACACAATTGGCACATGATAAAGGCTATTAATTGGCATGTGCACATTTACTATCACTACATTTGACAAAGATAAGGAACAAAAAGTAGTTTTTTATAGGGACAATTTCTCTTGAGTGTTTGTGTGTTATAGCAAAGGGAGATGTGTGAGCATGTTTGTTGAAGAAAAACTGAAGCCTCTTATGTATTCTCTCAGGCTCATCAGGGACTCGTGGATAAATTGCAGACAATTTGTATACCCTATTCCTACAGGACTAAACTTCAGATGTAATTTCTGCAGATGTCAATCACTCTTCTTATCTCAAAGACCATTCTGCAAAAATATACATACTATGTTCTGTAGACATGTATACATACTATGTTCTTGTAAATTCAGAAATTGAAAGAAGCTACATTGGTGGAGTAGAGGGTTTCTATTAGGGTGAGGGGAGAGGAATGAGAGTCAAGGAATCAAGTCTGTCCTTAATAAGCACTTCTTTCAACATAAGCTAGAATTGGAAGCACAGGTCAGATGGAGATTAGATATAAGTCTCTTCACTTAAAAAATTACTCTATTTTGGCCAGGCACAATGGCTCATTCCTGTAATCCCAGCACTTTGGGAGGCTGAGGCGGGTGGACCATTTGAGGTCAGGAGTTCGAGACCAGCCTGGCCAACATGGTGAAACCCCATCTCTACTAAAAATACAAAAATTAGCCAGGCGTGGTGGCACACACCTGTAATCCCAGCTACTCAGGAGGCTGAGGCAGGAGAATTGCTTGAGCCTGGGAGGCGAAGGTTGTGGTGAGTCAAGATCATGCCACTGTACTCCAGTCTGGGTGACAGAGTAAGACCCTGTCTCAAAAAATAAATAAATAAATAAATAATTCTATTTTGCCTTCCCACTGGGTTAGACTTTCAAAAGAGCAGACAAGAGGCCAGTCGGTATTTATAACCCTTTCCCTCTCCATAATTGATAGAGTTAAGGGAAGGAATTCCTTCTGAGATAAATATAGATATAATAATAATAATAGGTTCCTTTCTTTTGAGAAAATATAGGTATGTTATACAGTTATCTAATGTAGTGCCATCATGTAATCTATAACTACAATTATCATACCACCTTGGCATATGGGGAAACTGAAGTACAAAATGGCTTGGAATTTTAATCAGTTTCTTTAGATTTCATTTTTAAACGTGAGGCTATGAAAATACACCTCTCTTTTTTTAACTTAATTTCTTTTTTATGATCATGAAAGAAATATGTTTTTCGTAGCCAACAACAAAAGATCAGATACTATAAATCATCCATTATCTCATCACTGGGAAGCCACCATAGTAACCACATTGACATTATTCCTTCCAACCCTTTTTCTGCAAAAATTTTTCTATACGTAGATAAAATCAAACTATATATACACCTTGAGTCCAGCTCTTTTCTATTTCTATTACACCATGAGCAAGGTATTCTTTTTTTAATTTGTTAATTATTTACCTAAATAAGTGATTCCTTAGCCCACATATTCATGTTTCATAGTTCAGGAACACAGGTCAGTAATGAACTTCTATGTAATGCAACCCCCCAAAATTCTTTATATTCCAAAATCACTTTGCACTCTGAAAAGTACCAGTCTTCCTCATGTCCTCAAAATCTTTCATGGAATTGTAATTTCTGTAGAAATCTGTGTATGCCTTCTTTCTTGGTTCAGCCACAGCAAACTTATAGAGAGCTGCAACCTGCCAGAATACCACAAATGCTCCAACAATGTGAAACCGCAGATACTTGGCTAGAAGGCCATACACCTGAGATTTCATCAAAACACTGGAAACCATGGTACTTATTTTCCTTGATAGGTGTGTCAACCTCAACACCAGTGTCCTTCCTGGCTGATAGAGAAATGGATGACCTGCACTATGAGCAAGGCACTCTTAAGAACACTTGGTAATTTTGACCCTAATTTCATATTAAGAATAGAGTAGTAAGTTGTGTAGAGCAGATGGACTCTCACAAGCTAGTCCTTGAAATGAGATCCTTGGTGTGGCTAGCAAGAGGCTAGGCCATTCTTCAGTTCCATCAACAGGCTGCAATTCAGACAATGTAGAAATGATGTAATTGGCCCTCTGGAGCAAGGTGGAGATTTCTGTGACTGATGGACGCTTTTCTGGGCATTCCATTTGCAGAGCTATGATTGAAATCATGTCAGTGAGCCTCCTACCACATGTACATTCTGTCAGTCATCATGTTGACAGAGGATCCAGCATGCATTTTTTTTCAGCATGACTACTAGTTGTATCTGAACATTCAGATTCATTACAGCCCTTGATGCAGGGAGCAAATGTTTTGCATTGCCCAGAGGACAGTCACACTGGATGCCAATCTTCGTGCCAGAAGAGCTTGGGTTTCCATTTCACTTTCAAACAACAGTAAAAGGTTTAAATTGGTATAGGGCTGAAAGGGATTTAAGATAATGCTGTGGGCAGGGAGCACAGATGTGGGGCCTTAAGGAACACTTAAGCTCTATGCACACAAATCTACTTATAAAAAACAACACGTTGAATTATTTGCATAGATAGGAATTTTTAAACATAATATAAATTCTACTTAAGAGGCAAAGACCAATGTAACTCACTTATACCAACTCCTCTTAAGAAAATATGGACATTCACTTGCCAGGTGTGGTGGCTCATGCCTGTAATCCCAGCACTTTGGGAGGCCGAGGCGGGCGGATCACGAGGTCAAGAGTTCGAGACCAGCCTGTTCAATATGGTGAAAGCCCATCTCTACTAAAAATACAAAAATTAGTTGGGCATGGTGGCGCGCGCCTATAGTCCCAGCTACTCGGGAGGCTGAGGCAGAAGAATAGCTTGAACCTAGAAGGCAGAGGTTGCAGTGATCCGAGATCATGCCACTGCACTCCAGCCTGAGCGACAGAGTGAGACTCCATCTCAAAAGAAAAAAAAGAAAGAAAGAAAGAAGGAAAGAAAGAAAGAAAGAAAGAAAGAAAGAAAGAAAGAAAGAAAGAAAAAAGAAAATATGGACATTCACAAAAACTCGCTTATTCATCAGATATTTACTGAGAGCTACCATGTACCAGGCACTGTTCCAGGCCTCGTGCATAAGCAATATGTGGAACTGTCAAAGTCTCTGACCTCAAAGTTTATGTCCTTCAATAAATTAGATTTACTTTATCAAATGATTATTTCCTTTTCCAGTTTAAAGCAAGCTAAAGAGCCATGACGGGCTGGGCACGGTGGCTCACGCCTGTAATCCCAGCACTTTGGGAGGCCGAGGTGGGCGGATCACGAGGTCAGGAGATCGAGACCATCCTGGCTAACACGGTGAAACCCTGTCTCTATTAAAAAAATACAAAAAATTAGCCGGGCGAGGTGGCGGGCACCTGTAGTCCCAGCTACGCGGGAGGCTGAGGCAGGAGAATGGCGTGAACCCCAGGGGGCGGAGCCTGCAGTGAGCTGAGATCGTGCCACTGCACTCCAGCCTGGGTGAAAGAGCGAGACTCCTTCCCAAAAAAAAAAAAAAAAAGAGCCATGACAATGAAATATAATACCTGGTCCTAGACTGGATTC
Organism: Hylobates moloch; assembly: GCF_009828535.3. Classification (NCBI taxonomy): domain Eukaryota; kingdom Metazoa; phylum Chordata; class Mammalia; order Primates; family Hylobatidae; genus Hylobates; species Hylobates moloch. The sequence goes on from NW_026652289.1 coordinate 77,718,104, forward strand.
TGTACTGAAGAGGAAAAAGTGCTATAAAGGATGTTATTGGATGAACTGTCAAAATTGGAATGCAAATGATAGATTGGATTATAAAATATTGTGTAAAATATATATTATATAAATAATCTCCCCCATTATTAGGAAATACACACAGAAGTGTTAGAGATAAAGACCCATGATGTATTTATAAGTTATCCTAAACGGTTAAAAAAAAAAAAAAAGAATCAAGATCAGTGAGCGAGCTGGGCATGTTGGTGCACACCTGTAGTCCCAGCTATTCAAGAGGCTTAGGTGGGAGGATTGCTTGAGCACAGGAGCTGTGGGCTGTCGTGCACTATGCCAATTGAGTGTCTTCCCTAAATTAGGCATCAGTGTGGTGACTAACCTGGAATGGGGGACCACCAGGTGAGGGCAGGTGAAATGGCCTAGGTCAGAAGTGGAGCAGGTCAAAGCTCCTGTGTCTGGGCAACATAACAGTGAGACCCCATCTCTACAAATTAAAAAAAAAAAAAAGGAATTATAAATCAAATGTAGTAAAATGTCAACAACAGGTAAATTTTTCCACTCTTTATTGTATACAATTTTTTGTAACATTTTGGTAAGTTTGAAATTCTTTCCAAATAAAAAGTTTTCTTTTTTTTTCTTGTTTAGGTAGTCTTTATTTCCACATCTCCAACAGGGAGTCTGAACACAAATCGAACATACTCGTGAAATCAACACCCAGATGAAGACGTAGACCAGTACCCCAGGATGCCCCTCCCCAGTATCCTTCCCACCGTTAACTGTTCCCCTTACTTCTAACACCATGGATCAGTTTTGCTTATTTCTGTACTTTTTGTATGAATAGAATCATACAGTGAGTATGACCTCTCTTGGTGGTGAGGATTCTGACCTCTTTTGCTCAACATCGTATCTGTGAAATTTATCCATGTTGCTGTGCATAGTGGTATTTTCATTCATATTCATTGCTGCACAGTAGTATTTGACCCTGTGACTTCACCCCAACTTCAACTGTGGATGGACATTTGGATTGGTGGATGGGCATTTGGGTTGTTTTGAGTATGAGGCTACAGTCAGTGGTTAGCAACATTCTTGCCCACGTCTCGGTGGACGTAGCTCTCTTTTCTGTGGCCTACACACCCAGGAGTGGAACTGCTGGATCACAGTTTATGTGTATATTCAGCTTTTGGTAGATACTGCCGGTTTTCCAACAGGGTCACATCAGCTTAGTCCATTCAGGCTATAACAAAACACCTTAGCCTGGGTTTTTTGTAAACAACAAGAAATTATTTCTCACAGTTCTAGAGGCTGGGAAGTCCAAGATCAGGGAGCCAGCAGATCCAGTGTCCAGGAAGGGCTCTCTGCTTCAGGGACACAGCGCCTTCTCACTGCATCCTCACATGGTAGAAGAGACAGAAGGGCTCCCTCAAGCCTCTTTTATACAGAGCTAATCCCATTCATGACCTCCACCCTCATGACCTAACCATCTCCCAAAGGTCCCACTTTTTTTTTTAAACCTACTTTACTTTGTAAAATGAGTGAAAACATAATGTTCTTAAATCATGTGGCAAACTCCCCTCAGTCATATGATTTGTAGACATTTGATTGACATGCTGATTTTCTCAGGACCTCAAAGATGGGCTTGTGTCGTCGAATTGAGATCCACGGTATAAATAAGGCAAGGCATTCAAAATCTCTTCTTCTACCTCCCCCCAATATGAACCATAGACACTTTCTGTTTCATCAAAGTACCTAGTTATTTTCTTTTATATCTATAGTAAATATATTATTATTATATAATTATGCCAGTCACTGTGTATTTGTAATTCACCTTCTCTGGGCTAATAAGCACCCTAAAGATCTCAGCTATATGCTAGAAGCAGGAAATGCTACCAAATAATTCCTTCAAATTCCTATCTTGCTTAGAACTGCACTACAGTCTAATTTGTTCATTCCATCCTGCCTGTCTACCTTCCTACCTGCCTGTCTGTCTTGCCTTTCTCCTTCACAAGAGTCAGACAATTCTCCCAGCCTCCTCCCACTGTCTACCCTAGTTCTCTTGCAGGTTTTTAACCCAATAAATCTCTTGCATGTCAAATCCTGTCTTGGCCTCTGCTTCTCAGAGAATCTAGACTAATAGGTCCTCCTGTCTTCAAAAGCATGCATAGAGAACTAGAGGTTACACCTAGTCACCTTATTAGATATGAGTGTTGCCCAAGGCTTCATCTGAGCAATACATAAAAAAATTATCTTCTAAGAAGGCAGTCTAATGTAATGCTTGATACTAGAATTTGAAGTCAAAAGGACTCAAGTAGAAAAATTAGTTGGATGATCTTAATATTCAATGGAATCAAATCTCTTCCACGATGATATACATATTAGACAGTAAAAGAAACAGACTTTTTTTTTCTGTCTGCCTCTTTCTTAGGTATCATGCAGACTTTCCTTGTTTCTAAAGACAGCAAAGTAACTAGATGTAAACTTCGTTTGTTATAGTCAAACCTCTATTTGCTTCCCCAAGGAGACTTAAATGTACACCCAGATGACCTGAATTAGATTTTAACTATTCTTGTAATTCTCCAGGCTTGCATTCACCTGCACTCTTTTGGATACCGTCATTTCCACAAATGACTAATCTCAGTTTGGTTCTCTCTTAGAGAGTAACTCTTATTTCTATCTTGTTATTAGCTCAACATATAATAACAAATCTGGCCGGGCACAGTGGCTCATGCCTGTAATCCCAGCACTTTGGGAGGCTGAGGCGGGTGGATCACCCGAGGTCAGGAGTTTGAGGCCAGCCTGACCATTATGATGAAACCCCATCGCTACTAAAAATACAAAAATTAGCTGGGCATAGTGGCAGGTGACTGTAATTCCAGCAACTCGGGAGGCTGAGGCAGGAGAATCACTTGAACCAGGGAGGAGGAAGTTGCAGTGAGCCAACATCATGCCATACACTCCAGCCTGGGCAATGGAGCAAGACTCCATCTAAAAAAAAAAAACTATATATATATATGTGTATATATATATATACACACACACATATGTATATATACACACACACACATATATATAAAATAACAAATCTCTCTTTTTCTTTTGTGATGGAGTTTCTCTCTTGTTGCCCAGGCTGGAGTGCAGTGGCGCCATCTTGGCTCATCACAACCTCTGCCTCCCGGGTTGAAGCAATTCTCCCGTCTCAGCCTCCCAAGTAGCTGGGATTACAGGCACGTGCCACCATGCCCGGCTAATTTTGTAATTTTAGTAGAGACAGGGTTTCTCCATGTTAGTCAGGCTGGTCTCGAACACCCAACCTCAGGTGATCCGCCGGCCTCGGCCTCCCAAAGTGCTGGGATTACAGGCGTGAGCCACTGCGCCCGGCCTATAATAACAAATCTTGTCTGATCTTAGGGGTCCAGAGCCATGTATCCACTTGCGTACTATGGCATATCTATCTATGAATCCTACAGGCATCTCACATAACTCTCAAAATTGAGCTCATTTATGTACCCAAGTCTCCTTACTTTCTTGGAAAATGGCACTACCCTCATCTTTGCCTCCACAGCCAATTGCCATGTTCTGTCACTCCAAGGAATATGCTTCTGTAACTATTTGGTCCCTTCCTTCCTTTATTCTATTAGTTTCCTAATGAGATTCCTGCTATAGCCTGTCTGTACTCCAGTCCTCCACACTGAAACTAAGTTGATTTTTCTAAAAATACAAACATAGGTTGTTTTGAGAGGTCCTTACATACTTTTCAGACTTGAATTCTTTCTGTATATCCTGATAAACCCTATATACATTCAAGTACCAGTTGACAGACCTCATTCATTAATTACCTATTACATGCTAAGCACCAAAAAAGTCTTCTGTAGTCCTATAAGGAAGGTATTATAATTTCAGATCAGAAAAATTAAAGAAGATAAGCAACCTGTTTAATTTCATGTAACTGATAAAGGATGGAGAAAGACTAAGTCTTTTTGACTCCCAGATTATCCTTTTTAAAACTGAGATGTAATTAATACACATACTATTTAAAGAGTACACATTTTAAATGTAGAGTTTGTTAAAGTTTGACAAATATGTACAGTTCAATCATGGCATAGAATTCTTTTATCACTCCCCCAAATTTCTCTTCAATTGAAAACAATTGATCTACAATTTACATACTTGGAAAGCACAAATTTTATATACACAATTCTTGAAGATCATTGTTTTAACCCCTCACTTTCAGTTTACTGAATCCACCTTATTTTATGCTATTATACATGGAAACATGTATTCCTCTGTTGTGCTGCCCTGGCTCCTTCTGATAACATCTACTCATTTCCCAAGTTTCAGTCTTAACAGTGTCCTCTTTTCTATGCCCAAACCTTCACTATTAGTTAGATTTTTCTCTATTATCTCCTAGTTATTGGCACTTGATTTTCATTTTTTAATTCATTTATCACTCTTATTGCAGTCTAGTGGCTTGAGTGTGTGCATGATCTCTTATTTGTTTCTCTTAGCATCTAGTCTCTTATCAGGCACACAGTTAGTGTTCAAGACATATTTGTTGAATAGGAAAATGCATGATGCTAAAGGCATAGGTTTGTGCCTTAGAGGTTATATGTGAAGTTTAGATTTTATGCCAATGCAACAGAGATCTATTAGAGATTTTACACAAAGGAATGTCATGATTAGATCTGTGTTTTAGGAAGATAACTGATAGCAGTGTACATGCATTAAAAGAGTGGTGAGAAAAACAGTTAGAGGGAATTGAGTTGGGAAATCATTGCAGAAGTCTAGGAAAGGGAACATAAGGACATTGATTAGAGGAATGGAATTGGAAAGGAGAGCTCAGAATTCAAAAACATGTTTCTATGAAAAAATACTTGCCAGACCTCAATGGGAGAGCTATAGGAGAAGGAAAATCAAGGACATTCCATGGTCTTTGGATTGAGAGAAAATAGTTGCATCACTAAATGAAAAAGTTTCCATAAGAAAAACAGAAGAAGTGGGCAAATTAATTTTAAGACTCATAGGTGTAATGCAAATAGATTGGAGATGAAAATGGAAATTTTGGTCAAGATCTCAGAAGAGCAGTTAAAACTAGAGATATAGCATCTGTGCTAGATATTTTTCATTTGTCCCTCTCCATACTTTCCAACCTTCTCTGTACCCTAGGATCATTACCTACTTTTGGTTTCATCACTGTATGTTGGCTTCCAGTGGGTTTAGGCAATGGGAGGCACGAGCAAAATTTCAAAGGGCCGAAAGAGAGTAAGTTTTAGATATTTATTTTATCACTCCTTCTCTTTCAGGTCCCCACAGTCTAGTTGAATCCCTATTCCAAAGGGTGCAGCTCTTTCCCAGTAATCCTTATTAGGCAGCCACTCTCTAGATTCCAAAAATGGCTTTCTTGCCTTATCCGCTTAGGCCTTGGGGTAGTAAGACTTAGGGTACTGAACATTCCTTTCTGGTTTCCCTTATAAATAGTAAATAGTTGCTTTATTAAAACCTTCTCAATTACCCCATGTGAGAGTGCCATCTGTTTCCGGTCGGGACCCTGATGATTGACACATATAGATGGTACCTGGAGTTCTTGGAGACAAAATCACCCAAGGAAAGCAGGTAGAGTAAGAAGAGTCCATGCAGGAAAACAAAAATTTCTCACTCAAGACATTTTCAGATAAATTAATTTGAGAGGAAATAAAGGAAACAGAGCCAAGGAGAAAAAGGGTTTCAGGAGGAGTCAACTCTGTTGAGATGCCCTTGTTCCTTCTGATAGCATCTACTCATTTCCCAAGTTCCAGTTTTAACAATGTCCCCTTTTCTATGCCCAAACCTCCACCATTAGTTAACTTTTCTCTATTATCTCCTAGTTATTGCCATTTTGTTTTAGTTTTTAATTCATTTATCAAAATGGTTTCAGGAGGAGTCAACAGTTTCAAATGCTGTGGGAAATCTGCCAGAATAAAAATTGAAGTAGATCTTTGGTGTTGGTGATTAGGATGCCATTGGTGACTTTTATCAAGAGGAGTTTGGGACAATGGTGTAATGTGCTGTGGCAGGAATGAGAATTTTAAAAAAGTAGATATAAATATAGACTATTTAAAAGTTTTGAGTTTGGAGAAGGACAAGATAGGGTGGTACTGTGATGAAGAATAGCGTAGAAAACTTTTTTAAAATGAGGAGAAAATATGCTTGTTTAAAGGCTACAGAGAAAAAAGTCATAGAGAAAGTGAGATTAAAGGTACAGGACAAGAGGAAATGGATGGTGTATTAGTCAGCTAACGCTGTTATAACCAATTATCTTAGACTGGGAGGCCTAAACAACAAATATTTATTTCTCACAGTACTGGAGGCTGAGAGATCCAGAATCAAGGCGCTGGTAGATCTAGTGAGGTGGGGGCCCACTTCTTGGTTTGCAGATGACCATCTTCTCTTTGTACCCTGACACGGCAGAGAGCAAACAGAGAAAGCAAGTTCTGTTTCTTCTTACAAGGTGTGTTAGTCTGTTCCCACACTGCTATAAAAAAATACCTGAGACTGGGTAATTTATAGATAAAAGAGGTTTAGTTGGCTCACAGATTCACAGGGTGTACAGGAAGCGTGGTTGGGGAGGCCTCAGGAAACTTCAAATCATGGCGGAAGGTGAATGGGATGCAAGCATGTCTTACATGGCTGGCACAGGAGGAAGAAAGAGAAAGGGCAGGTGCTACACACTATTAAACAACCAGATCTTATGAGAACTTACTATCAGGAGAACAGCAAGGAGAAAGTCTGTCCTTATGATTCAATCACCTCCCACCAGGCCCCTCTTCCAACATCGGGGATTACAATTCAAAATGAAATTTGGGTGAGGACACAAATCCAAACTATATCAGAAAGGCACAAGTCCCATTCATGAGGGCTTCACCCTTAGAACTTAATTACTTCAGAAAGGACCCACCTCCTAATACCATCACACTGAGAGTTAGGATTTCAACACATGAATTTGGAGTGGTACATGCAGTTCCTAACAGATGAATAAGTTCATGGAGGAGGAAAGATGAGAGGAAAAGCTTTCATACACTTTCCTTCAAATGACAATTAAGGATGTAAAAATAAGGTGAGCCTCCTATCTTTATAGCATCCCACATATGTCACTAATGTAGGGATTGCTACTACTACTTTGCAATGATCTGTTTCCATTTTTATCTTCCTCTGTTAGGTCCTCGAGGACAGGGTTTGTATCTTAATCTCTGTGTCCTCAGTGTATTAGACTGTTCTCACACTGCTAATAAAGACATACCCAAGACTGGGTAATTTATAAAGGAAAGACGTTTAATTGATTCACAATTCTGCATGCTGAGGAGGTCTCAGGAAACTTACAATCATGGTGGAAGTCACCTCTTCTCAGGGCAGCAGGAGAGAGAATGAGTGCCAAATGAAGGGAGAAGCCTCTTATAAAACCATCAAATCTCATGAGAACTAACTCACTATCATGAGAACAGCATGGGGGAAACTGGCCTCATGATTCAGTTATCTCCACCTGGTCTCACCCTTGACATGTGGGGATTATGGGAACTACAATTCAAGATGAGATTTGGGTGGGGACACAGCCAAACCATATCATTCTGCCCCAGCCCCTCCCTAATCTCATGTCCCCACATTTCAAAACACAATCATGCCTTTCTAACAGTCCCCCAAAGTCTTAACTCATTCCAGCATTAACTCAAAAGTCCAAGTCCAAACTATTGTCTGAGAGAGGTCAAGTCCCTTCTGCCTATGAGCCTGTAAAATCAAAAGCAAGTTAGTTACTTCCTAGATACAATGGGAGTACAGGCGTTGGGTAACTATACCCATTCCAAATGGGAGAAATTGGCCAAAACAAAGGGGCTACAGGCCCCATGCAAGTCTGAAATCCACAGGGCAGTCATTAAACCTTAAAATTCCAAAATAATATCCTTTGACTCCATGCTTCGCATCCAAGTCATGCTGATGCAAGAAGTGGGCTCCCACAGCCTTGAGCAGCTCTGCCCCTGTGGCTTTGCAAGGTGCAATCCCTATCCTGGCTGCTTTCATTGGGTGTCTGTGGTTTTTCCAGGCACATTGTGCAAGCTATTGGTGTATCTATCATTCTGGGGTCTGAAGGATGGTTGCCCTCTTCTCACAGCTCCACTAGGCAGTGCCACAGTGGGAACTCTGTGTGGGGGCTCTGACCCCACATTTCCCTTCTGCACTGCCCTAGCAGAGGTTCTCCATGAGGGCTCTGCCCCTGCAGCAAACTTCTGCCTTGACATCCAGGCATTTCCATACAGCCTCTGAAATCTAGCAGAGGTTCCCAAACCTTAATTCTTGTCTTCTGTGCACCCACAAGACCAACACCACGTGGGAGCTGCCAAGGCTGGGGGCTTGCAGCCTCTGAAGCAATGTCCTGAGCTCTACCTTGGCCCTTTTTAGCCATGGTTGGAGTGGCTGGAACACACTGGCCCAGGAAACCATTTTTCCCTCCTAGGCCTCTGCACCTATGATGGGAGAAGCTGTCATGAAGGTCTCTGACAGATCTTGGAGACATTTTCCCTACTGTCTTAGTGATTAATATGGGGCTCCTCATTGCTTTTGCAAATTTCTGCAGCTGGCTTAAATATCTCCCCAGAAAATGTGTTTTTCTTTTTTATCACATCATCAGGCTGCAAATTTTCCAAATTTTTATGCTCTGCTTCCTCTTGAATGCTTTGCTACTTAGGAATTTCTTCCACCAGGTATGCCAAATCATCTCTTTCAAGTTCAAAGTTCCACAGATCTCTCTAGGGCAGGGGCAAAAAGCTGCTAGTCTCTTTGCTAAAGCACAGAAAGAACTAGCTTTGCTCCAGTTCCCAACAAGTTCCTCATCTCCATCTAAGACCACCTCATCCTGGACTTCATTGTCCATATCACTATCAGCATTTTGGTCAGAGCCATTCAACAAGTACCTAGGAAGTTCCCAACTTTCCCACATTTTTCTGTCTTTTTCTGAGCCTTCCAAACTGTTCCAACCTCTGCCTGTTACCCAGTTCCAAAGTTCTTCCACATTTTTGGGTATCCTTATAGCAGCACCTCACTCAGTACCAATTTATTAGTACCAACAGTACCAATTTATTAGTCTGTCTTTCGTTGCTAATAAAGATATACCCAAGACTGGGTAATTTATAAAGGAAAGACGTTTAATTGACACACATTTCAGCATGGCTGGTGATGCTTCAGGAAACTTATAATCAGGGCAGATGGCACCTCTTCACAGGGCAGCAGGAGAGAGAATGAATGCTGAGTGAAGGTGGAAGCCCCTTATAAAACCATCAGATCTCATGAGAACTAACTCATTATCACAAGAACAGCATAGGGGAAACTACCCCCATGTGTCAATTTTCTCCACCTGGTTCACCCTTGACACACAGGGATTATGGGAGCTACAATTCAAGATGAGATTTGGGTGGGGACACAGCCACACCATATCACTTAGCGCCTAGGATATGAGAGATACTTAACTTTTTTTTTTTTTTTGAAAATTTGAAGATTTGACAACATCTTAGAGTAGTTGACAGACATAAGAGGTTGTTTTATTTCTCTGAGAAATAGTAGGTTCAGTCTTCCTTTATCTAACATAAAGAAAGATAAAAAGCTCGAGAAAGGAGCCACAGTTTAAAACCACTGCAGCCAGGAATGTTCTGATTTTACTTAATAAGCAAACTTGGATATTAATTTCATTTCTCATGTCTTGCCTACAAAGAAGAAAAACAATTAATGAGCTGATAAGAGAATTCCAGTCATGTTTGTTTCTTGCTTGTGTACTTTTAGTTTTGATTAAGATGAATAAGTCTCTCTGAGACTTATCAATTTGGGTGATTGTTAAAATCAAGTTCTAAAAACTCCAAAACCATTTATTGAGCCAGGGACACACTAGAAGGTCCTGCTGCTCTGATCCTTGCCCCAACAGCTGGTGGACCTCTCTTTAGAGTTCTCCTCTCCACTTGCAGCACCATGGACTTCAGTTTGTTTTAGGTATCTAGGTAGTATGTACACTGTATGACAATTAGATCGATTTTCATATGTGGCCAATTGAATCAGTCTCTTTTCATGGCAGTGAAATCTTATAAAATCACCTTCTCTGTTGCCAAAGGGAAGCACGGAATTCTAACATAGTCTGTACATATATATTTATATATATATATAAAAATATATATGAAAATATATATAAATATATATATATATGCAATTTATTTCTCAGTTGCATCCAAAGAAGATTTGAAGTGTCTACTGCATTTTATTTTACCTGTCTCTTTTTTTGTATGGTCAGAAATTAGATCTTTAGAGATTATTAAAGCTACGTCAAGGAGAGGCAACATAATATAGTGCTGAAGAACACTGATGCTAGATCCTGTTCAAATCTTCTATCCATTCAGATCCTGGCTCTACCATTTAAAAGCTATATGGGCTTTGGTAAACTACTTAACTCCCCTGGGGTACAGTGTCCAGCTCCAGCTGTAAAATGAGATAATAGTATCTGCTTCATAGATTATCATGAGGATTAAAAACCAGAATATGGAAGGTACTTCAACTAGTAACTGGAATGTGGCTACATGCTGTAACTATTATCTTACTATTTCTTTCTTTTTTTTTTTTTTGAGTTGGAGTCTTGCTTTTGTCACCCAGGCTGGAGTGTAGTGGCATGATCTCGGCTCACTGCAACCTCTGCCTCCTGGGTTCAAGCCATTCTCCTGCCTCAGCCTCCCCAGTAGCTGGGATTGCAGGTGTGCACCACCACGCCCACCTAAATTTTGTATTATTAGTAGAGGCCGGTCTCGAACACATGACTTTGTGATTTGCCCTCCTTGGCTTCCCAACATGCTGACATTATAGGCGTGAGCCACCGCACCCAGCCTATTTTACTATTTCTTTACAATAACTTCCTGTAAAGAATTACTTATAATAGATATAATCATAAATGACCTCGAGAAATGTCATTCGATTATCCAATGAGCCAAGGTACCCATTTAATAATATAATTAACATATATAAAGTACTTTGTCTTTAGGCTGTGCTAAGGACTTTATACATGTTATCGCTGAAAATTTTGGCAGGAGAAACAGAGGCTGAGAGAATATTGTCAATTTGCCCAACATCAAACAATTGGTTAAGTGAGATGTGAATGAGGTATTTTGGCTCCAAATCTACATGCTCAACCATAAAACTCCATTGCCTTATCTTCACACAACTATTTTCTTCATTGGGCAAAAATATTAGTCAAGATGTGATTAGGCTTAGTTAAATCTTACAAACAAATCTAATAACACTTTTAGTGGGAAATGCTACAGAATTGCGATTGCTTCTCTCAGAACTGTTATACTTTATTTATCTGAGGAATATTAGCATATTTTATCAGACTGACATGATTTAGGATTCAAGTGTTCGAAGAAGTGTTCCTTAGCTTTCACTTTAGAATATACACAGCTACCTGAACCTTTGAAAGAATCAGTTAGAAACCCAATCCCCTTTTTCCCATGAATGAAGAATACCTACCGATATAATGTATATGAAATAATTTTTAAAAGTAGAGATTTGCAGAGTAGTCATAAAGACTTCCACCAGTGGCCGGGCGCGGTGGCTCACGCCTGTAATCCCAGCACTTTGGGAGGCCGAGGCGGGCGGATCACGAGGTCAGGAGATCGAGACCATCCTGGCTAACACAGTGAAACCCCGTCTCTACTAAAAATACAAAAAAATTAGCCGGGCAAGGTGGCGGGTGCCTGTAGTCCCAGCTACGCGGGAGGCTGAGGCAGGAGAATGGTGTGAACCCCGGGGGGCGGAGCCTGCAGTGAGCCGAGATCGTGCCACTGCACTCCAGCCTGGGTGAAAGAGCCAGACTCCGTCTCAAAAAAAAAAAAAAAAAAAAAAGACTTCCACCAGTTAGAAATTTTCAACTTAGGAAGATACTAGATTCAGAAAATTTCAAACAGCATTCGTTTGCTCATGCTTAATGAAAGGAGGGGAAATAAACCCGGATGTTCTCATTTCTCCATATCTGCAATGTGACCTCCCTTTAAAACAAATTCATGCTTTTATAAGTCACATTGCATCTAAGTAATTTTGCTTTAGATACATTGTTTATTATGAAGAAATAGGTGTAGTACCTTTTTCCTCAAATTCCACTTTGTAAAAGAAAAATACTTCAGGTAAAAATTATATATTTAATATTTATAAATCATTTTTCAGATTCCCAGCTAACAGCCTACTCCAGAAAATGGCAAAACATACATAACAATGTGGATATTAGTAGTTTCTGATACCCAGTTCTGATTATAAATCACCATATTTACCTTTCTAAAAATTTCTCAAGATAACATATGAATTTTGGAATAAAACATCTCACAAATCCAAAATTAGAAAAATTATTTATATCAGAATACAGTAGGTATAAAGTGGATAGATTATAGCCCAAAATCTTAAATGAATTTTCTCTTGACTTAATATATAGGACTTTCTTAATGTATTAATTGGGTGTTTTTAAAATAAGCCATTATATTTATTTGCCTATGGAGGCTGATTAATATAGTGGCTGAGAGCTGTTCAGAGAAAACAACCCTGATTTGTAGTATTTGCCAATTTCCACTATGTAAATACATAATATTTCCACCATAGCCAATTTCAGTCTGCAAACATGAAGTTACTGAACTTGAAGTTGGGAAAAGATGCAGGCAATTAGTTTTCAAGTTTGTAGGATTCAGCTCCTGCATACCACCATTGAGATTCCAGGCTCAAAGTTGGCAAGACCTTAGCTTACCTTCTAGTTCTGCTACATACTAGATGTATGAATTTACTTAATCATTTCATGCTCCAATTTTGCCAGATATACTATAAAAGCAGGATAATACTTGTACCTATCTGTAGTGATCAGATGAGATAATATCTGCAAAGGACTTGGCAGAGGACTTGGCACATAGAATGGGATTTTTATATGTTAACTCCTCTATTCTCTGGCAACCACTAATTTGCTTTCTGTTTCTATATATTTGCCTCCTCTGGGCATTGCATGTAAATGAACTTATACAATATGTAACCTTCTGTGTCTGACTTTTTTCATTTAGCGTAATGTTTTCAAGGTGCATCCATATTGTAGCCTGTATCATTACACACTCCTTTTCACCAATGAATAGTATTTTACTGCATGGATATATCACATTTTAAAAATCCATGTATCAGTTGATGAACATTTGGTTTGTTTCCATTATTTGATTATTATGAACATATTGCTGAAAGACTTAATATTGTTAAGATGGCAATACTACCCAAATCTATAGACTCAATGCAATCTATAGCTATATTAATGAAATCTATACATCTATAGTCAATTGATTGTTGACAATGGTGCCAAGACTATTCAATGTGAAAAAAATAGTCAAACTCATGTGCGAATTTTTGTGCAAACATATGCTTTCAGTCCTTTTGGGTACATACGTAAGAGTTGAATTTTTCACTAGCAATGTATGCAGGTTCCAATTTCTTCATATCCTCACCAAGAGTTATTAATTTCTATTTGTAAAATTATAGCCAATTTAGTGTATGTTTTATTAAGTGTATATTTTATTAAGTGTATGTTTTATTAGTGTATATTTCATTGTGGTTTTGATCTGCATTTCCCTAATGACTAATGATGTGGATAACCTGTTCGTGCATTTATTTGCCATTTGTGTATCTTTTTTGGAGAAATAGCTGTTTGTCCAAAATATCCTTTGTCCAGTTTTTTTTTTTTTTTTTGAAATGGAGTTTCACTCTTGTTGCCCAGGCTGGAGTGCAATGGCACAATCTCGGATCACTGTAACCTCCATCTCCCAGGTTCAAGCGATTCTCCTGCCTCACTCTCCCAAGTAGCTGGGATTACAGGCGTGTGCCACCATGCCCAGCTAATTTTTTGTATTTAGTAGAGACGGGGATTCACTATGTTGGTCAGGCTGGTCTCAAACTTGACCTCAGGTGATCCATCCACCTGCCTCCTAAAGTCCTGGGATTATAGGCATGAGCCACCTCGCCTGGCTGTCTTTTTTCCAGTTTTTAATTAGATTGTCTTTTCATTGTTCTGTCTGTTTTTATTTCACTTGTTTTTAAATACTTCTGAGGAATTTTTATTGTTCTTTGTATAAAATGTATTCTGGACATGAGAACTTTATCAGATATATGATTTATAAAAATGCTCTTTCACCTTATGGATTATCTTTTCACGTCCTTCAGAGTGTCCTTTGATGCACGAACATTTTTAATTTTGATAAAGTCCAGCTTATCTATATTGTTTTGTTGCTTGTGCTTTGGTATCATAATTAAGAAATATCACCCAGGCTGATCGCAGTGGCTTATGCCTGTAATCCCAGCACTTTGGGAGGCCAAGGCGGGAGGATCACCTGAGGAGCAAAACTCCGTCTCAAAAAAAAAAAAAAAGAAATATTGCCTGATCCAAGGTTATGAAGATTTACATCTGTGTTTCCATAAGCTTTGTGTATTTGGTCAATTCAGAGATTAATTTTTATATGTGGTATGAGGTATGGGGTCCACTTCTTTGCATATGGACTCCCAATTGTCCCAGTGCCATTTCTTAAAAAAAACTGTTTTTTTTTAATTGAGTAGTCTTGGCACCATTGTCAAATATTAATTGAGCTGGGTGTGCTGGCTCATGCCTATAATCCCAGCATTTTGGGAGGCTGAGGCAGGTGTATCACTTGAGGCCGGAGTTCAAGACCAGCCTGGCCAACATGGTAAAACCCTTTCTCTGTTAAAAATACAAAAATTAGCCAGGTGTGGTGGTGTGTGTCTGTAATCCCAGCTACTCAGGAGGCTGAGCTGGAGCATCACTTGAACCCAGGAGGCAGAGGTTGCAGGGAGCCAAGATGGTGCCACTGCACTCCAGCCTGGGAAACAGAGCGAGACTCCATCTCCAAAAAAAAAAAAAATTCAAATTGACTATAGATGTATAGATTGCATTAATAGAGATACAGATTTCATTGAATCTATAGATTTCGGTAGTACTGCCATCCTAACAATATTAAGTCTTTCACTTAATGAATATAGCATGACCTTTTATTCATTTAGGTCTTTAATTTATTTTAATAATGTTTTGAAGTTTTCTTCACTTCCTTGGTTAAATTTACTTCTATTCAATTCTTTTCGATGTTATTGTTAGTAAGTTGTTTTTGTAATTTCATTTTTGGATTGTTCCTGGCTAATGTACAAAAATATAACTTACTTTTGTGTATCAATCTTGTATACTGGAACTTTATTGAACTTGTTTATTGGCGCTATAGATTTCATATTTTTTACTCCTTTAGGGCTTTCTGTATCATTTCCCTTAATGATACGAATAGAAATGGCAAGAGTAGACATCCTTGTCTTTTTACTGATCTTAAGGAAAAAGCTTTCAGTCTTTAACCATTAAGTGTAATGTTAGTTGTGGGTTTTTCATAAATTACCTTCATCAGTTTGGGGTAGTTCCCTTTTATTCTTAGTTTGTTGAGTGTTTTTATCATGAAAGGGTATTAGATTTTATCACATCCTTCTTCTGTTTATGGAGATGCTCATGTGGGGTTTTCCCTCTTTTATTCTACTAATATGATGTATTACATTGATTAATTTTTTTCCTGTGTTGAACCAACTTTGCATTCCTGGGATAAACTGCTTGTCATCTTTACAAGATTTAATTCATTTAATATGCTCCTAGATTTGGTTTGCTAGTATTTTGTTGAGGGATATTGGTCTGTATTTTTCTTTTCTTGTAGTATCTTTACCTAGTTTTGATATAAATGTAATAGGAGCCTCATAAAATGAGTTAAGAACTGTTCCTTCTTATATTTTTAAAGTGTTTGAGGTCAGGCATGGTGACTCATGCCTGTAATCCCAGAACTCTGGGAGGCCGAAGTGGGTGGATCATCTGAGTTCAGGAGTTTGAGACCAGCCTGGCCAAAATGGTGAAACCCTGTCTCTACTAAAAATGCAAAAAACATTAGCTGGGCAAGGTGGCACACACCTGTAATCCAAGGTGCTTGGGAGGCTGAGGCAGGAGAATCGCTTGAACCTGGGAGGTGGAGGTTGTAGTGAGCCGAGATCGTGCCACTGCACTCCAGCCTGGGAGACAGATCAAGATTCCATCTCAAAAAAAAAAAAAACAAAAAAACAAACAAACAAACAACAACAACAACAACAAAAAAGTGTTGGAAAGGGTTTGCTGTCCTTTAAAGATTTAGTACAATTCACAAGTGGATACATCTGATTCTGGGCTTTTCTTCATTGCAATTTTTGATTACCAATTGTCTCTACTTGTTATAGTCTATTTAGATTTTTTTTTTTAGTGAATTTTGATAACATGTATATTTCAAGAAATTTGTCCATTTCATTTGGGTTATCCAATTTCTTGACATACGACTGTTCATTGCATTCCCTTATCCTTTTTATTTCTGAAAGGTTGGTAGTAATGCTCCCACTTTCACTTCTGATTTTAATAATTGAGTCTTCTCTTTTTTTCAGTATAGCTAAAGATTTGTCATTTTTTAATCTTGGAAAAGATCAAAAGAACCACCTTTTGATTTCATTTATTTCTATATTTCCTATTCTCTATTTTGTTTATATCTCCAGCCTAATATTTTTATATCTCCTTTCTCTTTGTTTTCAATTTATTATGTCCTTTTCCCTTTCTTTTTCTTGTTTCTTATTGTGGAAAGTTAGGTTATTGACTTAAGATCTTTCTTCTTTTATAATATAGTTGTTTACAGCTATAAATTTCTCTCTGAACATTGCTTCTGCTGCATCCCATATTTTGGTAGGTTGTGTTTTTGTTTTTCATTCATCTCAAAGTATTTTCTTATTTTCTTTGTGATTGCTTCTTTGACCCATTGCCCCAACTCTTATTTATTGCCTATAAATATTTTCAGCAAATGCCTTCCAGATAGTAGCTTTGGTGCTGCATGAATTCCAAGTTAGGCAAGATAAAACAAGTTTTTTGAGTCAATCTTCTAGGGAGCTACTGGTTGATCAACCAGGGAAAATCTTTATAAATGAGATTCATTTTGTTTTTTCCTATTCTGGGAATGCAGGCTTTTACTTTTAAGGCTGCAGCTGAGCTGGGGAGTGAGTAGGTGATGAAAATGGGAAGTGGAGGATAGAGGGATGTTGAAGAGGGAAACTTGTGTAGAGAAAAGACTTGAACTTCAGATTTAGGCAGAACTGAGTATGGGTTCTGACCCTCTCACTTATTATCTATTATTTTATACAAGAAAATCAGTATTTAACCTCTTAAACTCTGAGTCTCTTTTTGCGGTAAATGGTGGCAGTACTGTCTACCTTTTATATTGTTCTGAGGAATAAATGTGCTGTAACTTGCCCAGCACCATTAATGGCACATAGTAGGTCCCCAATAAACATCAGTTCTGATCTTTTCGACAGCACCACTTCCATGAATGTAAATATGGACAACCAACTCTGGTGGTGGCAGTGTTTGAAGTAA
Organism: Hylobates moloch; assembly: GCF_009828535.3. Classification (NCBI taxonomy): domain Eukaryota; kingdom Metazoa; phylum Chordata; class Mammalia; order Primates; family Hylobatidae; genus Hylobates; species Hylobates moloch. The sequence continues at coordinate 77,735,580 of NW_026652289.1, forward strand.
AGAGAGAGAGAACAATCTTGCCATATGCCTAAACACTCAAACCATTAAGAACATGGGGAAGGGAATGGATTTGATTCTAACTGGAAGCAGTATGATGTAATGATAAAAAGAAGGTTTTAAAATTAGATACAATAATTTTATTGTATTTATTGTATTGTATGTATTTATTCATCTTCTATTCAAGTAGATGTCTGATTTAAAGTCATTATTTAAATTATAGGAACTTCAGCTTTCTCATCTGTAAAATGTAAATAATAATACATATTATTGGACTTAATGTGAGAACTTAATGAGGTAAAACTTCTCAACATTATCTGGAGAAAACATGAATTCTAAATCTTTACCTGCAGAAGCAGTAATATTCATTTCATCTACAGGGGGATGTTGGGTGGGGAGAATATTGGTGCTTCCTTTTGTGTTTACCACAGTCATTAAAAAGGCACTGCCTATTTTTATTGACCATTGTAATAAGTCTCATTTCAATTGGATCATATTCATGAGTTAGGGCAGATTGGAATTGATGGTCTAGTTTCTCTGGTGAAAATAGGATATGGAATACTATACTATTTCTTTAAAAATAATAGCTGCTACTTCATGACTGCTTACTTTGTCTAGGTTCTTTACCTAAAGTTTTGCTAATAGCCAATGAAATCCTCCAAACGAATTGAAGTTCTAAGGAGTCCAAACTACATGTTCAAGATTGCACAGCTTGTATGTGGCAGAGCCAGAAGATAAATGCAGATCTCTGTGAGAGCTCCCCTTCCTGCCTCAACTTGCTCTCTCCATGACCTCACCAGACCTTTGCTTTCTCAGTTTACCCCAGGTAGAAAAGGTCCCTTCCAACAATAAGCCTTCATAGCACTTTGTTTTCACTTTTCACATGGTATATATATATATACACATATATATATATATACACACATATATATATATATATACTTGTCTATTAGTCATCAAAGTCATTCTTGTATTATTTCCTTGAATCAATTATACTCCTTGAGCAGGAGGGACACTATTGCTCACCACTGTATCAACAGGAATGCTTTCAGCTTCTCACAATAGGGACATTTAATTGTCTCACAAAGTAAGTCTGGAAATAGGTTGCAGACTATTTCTTTTAATAGACTATTTCGTTTAACAGTTTCTTAAAGGGCCCAAGCTCTTTCTATTTCCTCTCCACCATACTTAGTGTATTAGATTTTTATTTTCTGGCCTGTCACTTCACAGTTGCAAGATGGCTGTCACAGATCTAGGTATCTGGTTATTGTTCAAGATAAGAAGAGGGGAATGGACAGCACCATTCAGCCATCTACTCATGCCTGTGCCTTATAAGACAAGAAAAGCCTCCCAGGAGCTCCCTGATTAGCTTCCCTGTACTTCCCATTCCAATACTGGGTCCCTTTGTAATTCTTCAAGTGTACAAATACTACCACTATCCAAATTTCCCTGAGCGCAGTGAATTACAGCTGAGGAATTTAAAGACCCTTTTAGAGCCTTAGTGGCAGTTACCATCTATGTGATATTAAGTAGAGGACGAGAAAGCTGAGGGCATACTTAGATACTGCACAGATGTTGAGGATCCCTTTCCCAGAGTTGTGCCAATTTTTCTACACCAACTTTATATCACCTGAAATTTAAACTCATGCCTCAGCAAAGTTACAAATTGCATGACAGCGAAGATCTTTGGGCTTGCTAACAGTCCCTCACTGTTAGCTCTGCGAGCACCAAGAGTCTAAAGCTTTAACATCTTTTGTGAGGAAGAAAGTGGACTGTTCAAGTTTCTTGCTGAATTATTACCTCTTACTTTCTTAAGGGAAAGTCTTTGTTGATCACTGACTTTCAGACCCTAAGCATATGTTTAGTTATAGTTCCCTCAGGTGCCAACAATAGGTAGAATAAACTTTAGAGATGTTTCAGGTGAATAGCATTTCACCCTATACCTTGGTACAAATTGTGAGCCAATTATTTATGAGTAAAGCCCAATTTGTTTAAACCTCATTGACCTTTAATACAGTTATGACATGTGTCTTGACTTGATTCTTCCCTCTATTGATTTGGTCTGGAAAAGTAAAACAAGAGGTGAAATGGCCCCTAAGGGTAAGTTAAAATTGTAGGTTACAGCCATGTTAAATTGCTTTAGTATACTTTGTGTCCTTTAGAGTCAGAAAAATGAAGCAATAAAGTAGGTTGATGTAAGTAATTCTTGTTTTTAAAAGGACCTTGAAGTGCTCTTAACAATATCATGGATTTGATAAGATCTGCTTCAGACTTCTTAATTTAAAATGAACATAAAGATGGTAAAGCCGAAGGAATGTTGAAATACTAGTGTTGTGCTAACAGCTTTGAAACTGAATTCATGGGAGAGGACCGATAGGAATTCTTCACTATTGTCTGCCATACTTGGGGAAAATTAAAGCAGCAGTCACTGCTTGGAATTTCCTGGGGGGCATATCCAGGTGTACAAAATATTTAGGAGGGTTTTAAATGTTTTTGCCCATTACTTATATGCTATCAAGTTCAGACAGTGTTTAAAACTCGGGGAATTTTTCAAGTTTTAAATCTTAATTTTTATGACAGGCAAACCTCTTAAGCCCGAATGTTCATAAACTTTTCCTCTCGCCTCCCCTTTTTCTTTCTTGTCTGTGATTATTGTGGGGTTGATAGGCTAAGTAGAGAGCTGAAGAAAACAGAAAATATTAATTCACATAGAAAAGGAGAGAGTGCAGCAGCAGTTGAAGAAAAGAACAGACCTTGTTGGGAGGATAAGCAGGGGAGAAAAAGGGCAAGACCCTACAAGCTAACATGAGCTGGGTTTGGCGGCAGAGGATCCGGATTCTTAAAAACAGGGAAGAGAAAGAGTTGATGTATGGTTCATACAGAGAGAAATAAAGAAAGCTGGTTTCAAAACAAGTTATTGGGCGTGAGGCAGGGTGTGCTTTGAAATAATTAAGTATTTATTTAGGTTGCTTGTGACTTACTTTTGGATGTGTGACTGTTGCTATTTTTTAATGAACTTGAATTTGGTTTCAAGGTAAGAATAAGCTGGTTTGGCTTTATTCTGGTTCCTATTACTATTCTTGAAGTTGACATCTTTTGCTTTTTAAAGCTCTTTCTCACCTGTCAGTAATAGCAGTTCAATTGATTGGTTACCCATAAAGAAAGTACATGACAGACAGAAAGAGATTCAGAGCTGGACTTCGGTGAGAGACTACAAGGTGAGCCAGAAGACATGGAATAGTTGTAGAGCACATAAAGTTGGATGAGAGTTGGAGGCTTTTGAGATAAATGGGCAGTTTGCAGAAGTTGTCAGTCCTAGGACTTCAGATACTCAAATACTGCTTTCTTGATATCAGCTCATGCTTCTATATATTTGACTCTAGAGCTCCATTTATGCCATTAATAACCAGAAAGCTAGTTTCAGCCCTCTAGAGCCCTGTGTAACATGATGTGCTAACTCGAAAATTCCATGCTCTGAAGATTATATGTTAACCATATAATTCAAGAGCCTCTATATAAGTATGCTTGATTAAAGACTTGTAAAGAGCCATTCACAAAGTGGCAATCACTGCATTGCAACTAGGGATAAGGTGGCAAGTTTAAACCAAGAAATCAGTAATTCCTTTGGTCAAAAACTTCAAACTCCATTGTTGCCATCAAGGATAACGTAGCTTGTGGGAAGGAGTCAGTACCACTTGCTAGTGAGTCTTTCCAGCTGTGGTCACTTACCCTTAATATCTCTCTACTTGAAAAGATCATTCTATGGGATAGGGTTCTGCTCTCTTGGTCAGTGTCTGTATTCTTTCTGTGGCTGTCAAGCCTCTCCTCTGTTGAGACACGTAGAAAGCATTTCTTAAGTGCTAACATTATGAATATTCTGTACTAGATGCAATGGTGTCTATTCTCAAAGTTCATCCTCTAATCAGTGATAAGCATGCCACTAAGAATGGCTTATAGCAAGAATTTTAAAATCACTGCAGCTCTTATATAAATTGTTTTAAATATAAGTTACTTTTTTTTTTTTTTTGAGTCGGAGTCTCGCTCTGTCCCCCAGGTTAGAGTGCAGTTGCGTGATCTTGGCTCACTGCAAGCTCAGCCTCCTGGGTTCACACCATTCCCCTGTCTCAGCCTCCCAAGTAGCTGGGACTATGGGCGCCCGCCACCACGCCCAGCTAATTTTTTGTATTTTTAGTAGAGATGGGGTTTCACCGTGTTAGCCAGGATGGTCTGGATCTCCTGACCTTGTGATCCGCCCGCCTCTGCCTCCCAAAGTGCTGGGATTACAGGCATAAGTTACTGCTCCCAGCCGTAAAAATTACTTTTAATAATAGTCCTGCAATGCTGATGATACATATGTTTGTTGCTATTTGTTCATAAAAACAGAAAACTTAGATTCATAGAGGTTAAGAAACTTGTCCAAGTTTACAGCTAACACTAATGGCCTACATCTTTTGATTTCATATCCTTGGTCCTTTAAAATGTAATTGTATTGAGCTGAAATGAGTGATAATGTAGCTTAAAAAGGCACAGTAATAATTTTGAAAAAATATTAAAAGTAATCAGAGTGGGGTGGGTGTTGCTGAAAATATGGAACTTACTGTAGATTCTAAAGAAGGACATGAATTTGGAAGAGGATATTTATAGAAAGGAGAAAAAAATGAACAGTTGTAAGTTAATAGCATATTTAATATACATTTATATATGTACCCAAATATATATTAGAGTAATAGCTAACATTTATCAAGTACTTACTCTATGCCAGACATTCACTATGTATTATCTCGTTTAATATTCACAACATCCCTCTGAGATGGAACCTATTATTAAACTCTATTTTACGGTTGAAGAAATGGATGATCGAAGCTGCATAAGAGTTAAGATCATATGTCACAGAACTAAGATTTGAGTTGCTTGGTTTCTGTAACACCACTTTGCAGAGCCATGGGTATAGCGTGGGACTGTGTTATGGATACGACTATAGAATTCAAGGTAGCAAGAGGCCCTGCTTAGCATGGAAGGCCAACTTCTGGTAAGAAGAGTTTCAGGGAGGCTCTAGAATCATTTGGTGAATGTCCCTAAATCTTTTATTACCCCAAGTTGAAGCATTTCATCTCTGCTACTCCAACCAGGACCCAGATAAAACTTCTTAAGCTCAGTGAATATTAAACAAGTGTAATAAAATTATGTCTTTTCACAGAAAAAGAAATCTTTGGAAGAACATCTCAAATGCAACTGTAATTCATCTCTCCTCACTATCATTTCCTTCACATGGGAAAAAATTCTCTTGGCGTTTTCATCCAACATTACACTTTTATCTATAAATTCAATTACCACATTCATTCTCCTCTTAAACAAATTTCCCCTTTTGGTTCCAGATTTCTCCTGGCCATTACTACAAACACTTGCTGGATTTCCTGTTGCCATTATCAAACTCAATATGACTGAAACTGAGCTTATTAGCTACATTTTTGCCCCTTCAAAAGATTCCCTGCAAAGGCATCTTTGTTTCTCACTGTCTGTTCTTCTCTAGCACCACCAGAGAGTTTTATATAGACCAGGATACAAGATGATTGGCTGTTTTTGGTTGACATCTTCTTAGTCCCAAGCTCCTCTTACTCAAAGTTTTACTGCACATGGCTAAAAAGTATTGTTGATTTCTTAGTATTGCAACTACTCAGTTCATGTATGGCTGTTACTAACAACCTCCAATAACTTCTTTACTGGGTATTAACATTTGTCGGGGCTCAGAAAATGATACCCCAAAGTATGGCTCTTTGGCATGCTGAGTACTTTGAACATAAGAAGAACACAAGAAACAAAGTCTCTTCTGACCTTCTCCTGCCCTTCTTTCTTCTGCTCCTCTCTCTGCCCCAAGGCAGGCCATAGAAACTAGAATTCCTTTTCCCCAAGGCAGATCATAAAAACCACATCCTTCCCGCCCCCCACCCCTCTTGAAAGCAGCTATAAGACCTAGAAACATTATTCCAACCTTATCTTGTCTTTCTGTGGAAGAGCTGGCCATGAAGAAATCATCTGACCTAGCTTGTCTGAAAGTAGATCATGAGACTGTCATTCCAGAAGGGGTTCTTCCTTACCAAACACAGAGGTCCAGAAGAATCTGAACTGATAGGCCTTGCTAGTTTTCCCTTCTCAGTCTATTACCATTGGATTATTCTTTTTTTGTCCAATCACATTTCTACATGGCTGTCCATTCTTCATTGAATCTAAGCATAAAAATGGACAATTTTCCCTTGGGTCTTTGGGTTTTCATTTCTGAAGACTTCTGTGTTGCATGGAACTTTGATTATATAAATCTGCTATGCTTTATTATTGTGATATGATTTGGCTGTGCCCCCACCCAAATCTCATCTTGAATTGTAGCTCCCATAATTCCCATGTGTTGTGGGAGGGACCTGGTGGGAGATAATTGAATCATGGTGTGGTTTCCCCCATACTGTTCTTGTGGTAGTGAATAAGTCTCATGTGATCTGATGGTTTTATAAGGGGTTTCTCCTTTCACTTGGCTCTCATTTTCTCTCTTGCCTGTGCCCAAGTAAGATGTGCCTTTGTTCTTCTGTCATCATGATTGTGAGGCCTCCCCAGCCACGTGGAACTGTGAGTCCACTAAACCTCTTTTTCTTTATTAATTACCCTGTCTCAGCTGTATCTTTATCAGCAGCTTGGAAATGAACTAATACATATTGTTAGCCTGACGTTTGTCACAAGAGTGTTGGCCATGACCCTTATGATGGGTGAGGAAAGGTATCACACCTTTCTGCTCTCCGTACCTGTTTTCTTTAAAGCTTCTATCAGCCAATTAAATGCAGAAAGTCTATTTTCTCTGTTATGTAACTCAGGTCATATTGTATCTTTTAGCCTTCCATACAAGACAGGATTAATTTTGTGCTAACATTCTTTTTTTTCCTTTGCTTAATCTAAAAAATTCCCAACCCAGGCTTTTCTGAAAGTTTCAAATAATTCTCTTCTTTTATTGGTTATATCTCTGCCCTTAAGACCAAAACAAAACAAGAAACAAAGACCAAAAAATAAAAAAGCAACAAACAAAAAAACCCTCAAACCTCAACTTCTAGAGGTTTGTTCCTGATTTATTAATATCTCATTTTCCAATGTGTCAATAAAAGCTCCAATCCAGACTTTCTAACTTGCCTTTTGTTGTATTTATTAACAAGTGTCCATTTTAAAGGATAGTTATCACCTTGATTAGATTGTAAATCTCCTTGAGGGCAGGAGACTGTGTCTAACCAGTAATAAGCACCCAAACATTTATTAGAGAGCTGTACAACCTCTGGGAGGTCCATAAATACTTGTTGACTCACTGACTCTATAAATATAAATAGCAAAATAATCAGACATTCTGCTAGCACCAAATTTGCTCCCTGTAGGTAAGTTTGTCTCTTTGGTAGCATTGATTCTTTTAGGCCACCAGGGTTCCATTTACAGAATTACCATTGCCATGTGCTAACTGGTACTCTGGTAGCCTGAATGAGTTTCAGAGTCTCCCCAAATGAAGGACATTTCCCCTGAGAGTGACTGAATCTTGCTGAATACCTAACTCAACCTTTATTTTCTTCCACAACACTTCCCCTCTGAGAGGAAAGATTCCTTTGCCTTTAGGTCTTTTAGCCTTTTCACAAGGCAGAAACTCTCAAGTCATAAACAAATACAAATGCACTTAATTTACCATATTCTTGCTATTTTACATTTTTAAAGGAAAGTATTGCTGAATTAAAGTGAATGCCAAGCAGGAAATTCACAATTTTCCTTGCAGCATTTTTCATAAGTGAGCAGCTTTCCAACAGATCCAGCTGCCAACAGTGCCCTCCCACTGTTTGACTCACATTCAGAATTCATTTCTATGTGCACCACAATACGAAAATTTTGCAAAATATTAAAGGAGCATAGAATACTCCGTAGGTGTTTCATCCTTGGGTCCAGGCTCCCAAAGCTTTTCTGTTTTGCCCGGTATTCTCCACCAAACAATAATTTTTTAATGCAAGTTTAGAAGACCTTTAACAGGATAAAGTTAATGAATGAGTTAGTTGCATCCCAGCAGGGAATCTCCATCTTGGATCCTGAGGAATCTGGTGTCTTTTGTTATGTAGTGAGCTAAAAATTGCAAGCAGAGTTTTAAGGAGTGGTTTGAGTGTCCTGGAGCATAAAGACTCCAAGTTCCCAATTCCCACAACAGGGCTGAAATGCTTATGAATTAAAGAGATTTATGAGCAATTCTGTTGTATTAAAACATGTGCAATTCTGGGTAAGTTGTGAGAGAGGTAATGAATGCCATGCTCTGATAATACCGGTCCATTCTCATTACAGATGTTCTGAATGCCGTACCCTCCTTCCACATGCCCCTCTTGCAGTGCCTAATAATAGCAGTAGCGTGGGCTGTTTCTGTGTGTCTTGAGAAAGTCATCCACACTGGCTGCACAACCAAAAGAACACAGCTACTCCAATGGCATACCCTTCATCCTGCTGGGGAATTGTGTTACCTGCTTATTTTACCTGAAGCTTTCTTTTGCTCCTGACCCGGTTTCATTCCTTTTGGATTTCTTGATTTTTCTCACTCTGCATCATTTTATTTGCACACTTGTTTCCTACCAGCATCGCCCTCACCCACCTTCCTTTGTAACCAAAGAGATGATGCTCTGTGGTTACTCTTACTTAATCCCTGGAGTCTGAACTGCACAATATTCAGTGCCCAACACCATTTCTCTATGAAATTTCTATTTATATGAAGCCTTTACTAATGGTAATAATTAATATTTATTGAACACTTCCTGTGGGCCAGGCACTGTGCTGCCTGCTTGTCATGCTATGTACAGATGTGAATCCGTGTATATAATAGCATTTATAATTGTTGTTATAGATAGCTGGTAATACTTTTAACTTCTCTAAACTACTAACTTTAGAGAGAAAAGATTGAATCTTATTTATCTTTATGTCCTTCCCCATAAACTCAGAGCCTGGCACCAAATAAATTGCTCAGGAAATGGTAATGTGGTAATGATAATATTGATTTGGTAGAGACATCATTAGGAAGTAAATTTTAATTTACAGAAGTTTATTCAACTTTCCATCACTATCATAGTATTATGGCTTGCAATTTTGGCACTCCTAAGGGGAATATTTATAGACTACTTGGGCCATTTACAATTATTCTCTCTTTTTGTACAATACTAACTAATCAATTGCATATTAAAATAAAGGGTCTGTATGAATAGTCTGGATTAAAATATTTGTGTTGCACAAATCAGTACAATATAAACACACAAGCAACGTTTTTAGCAAACAGCCTGAAGTAATCCTTTACTTCATGAGACAGTGCTATAAATGAAAGTTAAGAGTCTGGACCAGTGCTCAGATTTCAGGAAACCCCTTCCTTCCACCTTTTTGACTTGACTTGTTTAAAAATTTCCTAGGGATTTAACATGCATGTAGATAAATTGTCTGAAATGGTTCATTCAGGGTTTTTGTTTTTGTTTTTTGAAGATAATACTAATAAAGCAAGGTAATGTGTTAACTTAGTACAGAGAAAATTGTATTTTTAATCCTAACCCCCAGTATGACAATATATTTTGATCACAGGACATAACATGAAAATGTTGATGGCCTGGTATAACTCATCGTTTTTTTCTGGAAAAAGCATCACAGTGAAGGAGTGTCTATGGTATAGTTTTAATTTTTTTTTTAAAAGTCACAGACTTTATACAATGTGGTGGCCATTTTATCTGAATTAAAGCATTCTTTCTGAATTTTTGGTTTTCTCTTTGTTCTAATTTCCATCTCTAAATTTTCTCCTTTATGCATGCTAAATTTAAGTGTAAAAAACAGCCTCAAATCCTAAATAATGGATGGAATGCAGGAAAACGTAGGCTGATTATTACAACACTGCATCATATATTATATAAAGACAGAGTCTCAGCAATTTATTTGGCTGTGTCTGGGTGCTTGCTTAGGGAGCTTGAGATCTATTCTTTCATTCTATCAACAGCTCTTGCTGTCAATTAATTAGAATATATATTCCTATTAATTCAAGGATGTGTGATGCCTTCTTTATGTATACTACAAGCATTTCCATGAAACCACATCTGTCCTCGGTTATAACATGCAGCACTCCCACCCTGAATTTTACTGTTTCTTTCCCAACTGTATAGATGCCTTTAGGATTGGAAATACATTGCTGCTTTTAGAAATACTTTAAAATGTTGAAAGTATAGATTTTTGCTTGATCTCTTTACAAACATAATCAAGTAAAACTAATTGAACAGACAAGTAAATTAGGCCACCTATGATATGGATATAATATGCAAACCAAATGGTTAAATATCCTTCCACAATGGATTTCCCCTCAACAGATATAACTTTCTTACAGAAACTAAAGTCCCACATCCACTTCTGAAATAATCTCAACATTTTGAAAATAGAGCTGCTAACCTCATCCTCAATTGTTTCATCCTCAAATCTGCATTTCCTTATGGAATTCTATACCTCAGCTAATGGCATTACAATACACCCTGTTGCCTCATCTAGAACTCTTCAAGCCATCTTTGACTTATGTCCCTTATTTTCCATGTCCAATTGATCATCAGACCTGTCAGATCTCTGTCAGAAGTGTCCTCTGGCTAAAGTCCCTTTTTATCATCCTCATGGCCACTGGCTGAGACCCTCATCATTTTTGTTTAGAGTATTAATACAGCCTCCTAGCTGATCTCCCTGGCATCTATCTTCCTCAAGTCCATTCTTTATATAGACATTGAAATGATCTTTCTAAAAACAATTCTCATCAAGTTACTTCTCTCCTTCGAGACCTCAGCTGGAGTCCAGTTGTTCACAGGATGAACTCTAAACTCCTAACCTGGGCCTACATGGGGTTTGCAACTGGGCATCAATTTACTTCTACAGTTACAGCTCTTGTTGCTTTCTGTGTAGATACCCCTCTCTGACTCCATTCCTAAACATCCAGATCAAACTCTTATAGTAGTTAATTATCTTCATTAAGGCCTTCACACATGCTTTCCCACTGCCTGGGGATGCTTCTTTTCTCCTTCCCTATTTGGCAAACTCTTACCTTTTAAGCATGGTAATATCACTTCCTTTTCAAGTCTTTCCTGACACCTACAGGCAAAATTATTCTTACCCTGCTCCAGATTTTCTCATCGTGCTGATAATACCTCTATTATAACATTTACTGCTTTCTTTCTAAATACCTGTTAACAACAGTTTCCCTAGTCTGGGCAACATAACAAGACCTCATCTCTACTAGAAATTAAAAAAAAAAATTAGCTGGGTGTGGTGGCATGCACCCAAGTCCCAGCTACTCAGGAGACTGAGGCAGGAGGATTGCTGAACCTGACAGTTTGAGGATGCAGTGAGCTATGGTCACCCCATTGCACTCCAGCCTGGAAGACAGAATGAGACCCTGTCTCAAAAACAAAACAAAACAAAACAAAACAAAACAAAACAAAAGAAGTCCAGTTGTAAACTCTTTGGAGAGTGGGCACTCCTAATATCTGATTCATGTTTGAATTTGCCAAGTATAAGAACATTTAGTAAATGTTGCATGAATGAATGATCTATATTGATCTTCTCCCCATGTTATAGTGCTTTGTAACCACATGAAATCATGTTTTTACTTATGAGTGCTTCTATGATAACATGATATATTCTTTCCTGAAAATTTCAGTATTCTGCAAAAACAAGACAAAGCTAACAAACAATGAAGAAGAGCTCAGCCTAGGCAACATAGTGAGACTCCATCTCTACAAAAAGAAAAAAGAAAATTAGCTGTGTGTGGTGACTGCACCTGTAGTCCTAGCTACTCTTGAGGCTGAGGTGGGAAAATCATTGATCCCAGGAGTTCAAGGCTGCAGTAAGCTATGATCTTGCCACTGCACTTCAACCTCGGCAACAGGGTGAGACCATGTCACTAAAAAAGAAGAAAAAAGAAAGAGCTCGTGTGCAGAGCACTCAAAATCTCATACAATTTGTAATCAGAGCCCCAATAAAAACAATATTTGGTATCTGAGCTGTTAGATCTCCATAGAAGTCTCCTCAGTATGGCTGGACACTGCCATAGTAGATATTAATAACACACAGTAATATTAGGGGATAAATGCTGATAACACTTTGATTAGTGATTAGTTTAGTTTCTGTAAGATAGTTAGTTTGATTAGTAGAGAAGGAGCTTTGCTGAGATAATATGGATGGAATTGGAGTCTGAGCCAATGGCACGGTTGTCAAGGTGGGCTTGGGGGCAGTGCAACCTGCCCACAAGCTGAGAGTCTCAGCAAGCTGCCTCTGGGGCAATGGCTACCTTCCATCTGTGGCTCTAGCTCCTTCGTGGTCCCAACTCCCATCAGGTGATCATCTGCTGGGGTTTTGGCTGTCTCTAGATAACCTGGCTTCTGAGCTCTGGAAAAAACACCTCTTCTCCTTGTCGCTTGGATGTAGCAGAGCTTCCTGCTGTTGCTAATTGCTGAATTGCTTCAGCCCTTCCACCATTGAGTTACCATTTCCTTATATTGAATTGTCTCTACATCCAAGATCTCAAGTGTGTTTCCTTGACTAGCTCCCGATACGCTGTTGAAAACAACATAGAGTACATTAGATATAACACAGGTTCCCATTGCCCAACTTGTAGAAAAAGTCACCATGTCAGTGTCCACCCTCTAAGAAGACAATGCCAGTTTATTGCCCTAATATGTTTTTGTGAATGTTAAATGAAGTCTTATGAATATTCCTAAAGTATTAAGAATGCCCATAAATGGTTTGCTAAGAACTACTCACAGCCCCTCGATCATGTACTTGACATGGGACATGCCTCTCATCTCTGGAAGAAGCTGTAGAGCTTTGTTGCTGCTGCTAGAATTTGAGGACACAGCCCCGGTGACTGTGCCCAGGACCATGATGTTTAAAGGGTGATTTCACTGGTTTAAGTAGTTGATTAACAGCAGAAGTGATTGGAATGTGCTGAGAATTCCAAAATATCTGTTGCCTTTCTCCTCAACCACTTCATAAGAAACAACAACAAAAGCTTCAATTTAACCTCAAAACAAGCAAGTTCCAGATCCTTTGAGAACTGCTGCAATGAGAAGTATAACCACAACTTAAAAAGGCACAGCCTCAATAGGCATACACTGCAAAACTCTGTGCTAGCTCCTCTTGCAAAAGATGATTTTTGATGTTTGCAGGAGAATAGGAGGATGGCATCTTCCTCGTACCCTCATCTAACATCTGCTATTGCAACTAATCCAACTTTTATTGATTAAAAGCATTCTGAAGCCGTAATCACACAGGCTAAGGAAAGAGTAATGCAGCTCTTTTGAGTCAGGATTAAGTTGTGTTTGTTGATGGGTATGGGAAAACAATATTATAGTTGGCTTCTAGATAAATACTGCAGAGACCTCTTGTAAATCCTCCAGTAATTTTTTGTAATCCTTCACAAGTAGTAAAATCATTGCTGTGAGGCAGATAGGAGATGAATCCACAAATAAGACATCTGTTATTGTTATATCAATGATGATATATGCCCAACTCTGAAATAACAACATTTAACAAGAAATGGAACCTTATCCAAAATGAGATCTCACTCGCTTCCATGACTTCATTTGCCACATTAATAAGAGTAAACTGAAGTTTATAATTGGGTGATCTTATCTATTAGCATTAGTAATATATCACAGGTATAGGGCTTTATATTTTAGATTAATGGAACTCAAAATGTTGGAAAAGTCCTATGTTAACATATAGCATGCATGAACAGATGAAGACAATGATAAATTAAATAAACAGAAAAGAATTAGGGTTGTTTGCCTTTTTTTCTATGTTTTCTAAAGAAAATGTATACTATCTCCTCCTCTATTTTCAGTTTATGTGTTACAAATTTAAGATATTTTACAATCATATATTACAACAACAACTTCAGAATATTGAGGTTTCTGGTGTTTTAATAAGATATTAAGACACCAGGCCTTAATATTTAAAATGAGGGCGCCATGGCTCACACCTGTAATCCTAGCATTTTGGGAGGCCGTGGCAGGTGAATCACTTGAGGTCAGGAGTTCAGGACTGGACTGGCCAACATAGTGAAACCCCATTTCTTCTAAAAATACAAAAATCAGCCAGGTGTGGCGTCATGCGCCTGTAATCCCAGCTGCTCAGGAGGCTGAGGTGGGAGGATTGCTTAAACCCCGGAGGCAGAGGTTGCAGTGAGCCAAGATCATGCCACTGTACTCCAGCCTGGGCGACAGAGCGAGATATCATCTCAAAAGAAAAAGATAAAAGAAAATGACTGATTGGTTCAAAAAAGTGGTGGTATTAGAGGTATTAGGTAGGTAAGCCCTACTTAAGACTCACTGTATTTCTGATGCAAACTGTATTATAGCATCATACATAAAAAGAAGAAACAATATTATCTTTCTCTAAACCCATGCAAAGCACCCACTCTGGACTTTCATTAGACCTGCTTTTCAAACTACAGTCTGGAGAAATGCGGTTCTTTCTTTTGTGTCTGTATATATTTCTTAATATTAAAACAATATTTAAAAATTTGACTTTTTACACCAGGCGCAGTGGCTCAAGCCTGTAGTCCCAGCACTTTGGTAGGTCAAGGTGGGAGGATCACCTGAGGTCAGGAGTTCAAGACCAGCCTGACCAACATGGAGAAACCCCATCTCTAATAAAAATACAAAATTAGCTGGGTGTAGTGGTGCATGCCTGTAATCCCAGCTACTTGGGAGGCTGAGGCAGGAGAATCACTTGAACCCGGGAAGCGGAGGTTGCAGTGAGCCGAGATTGTGCCATTGCACTCCAGCCTGGGCAACAAGAGTGAAACTCCCTCTCAAACAAAAAACTGACTTTTTAAAAAATAGGGCACATAACCATACTGAGACGATTTGGCACATACATATATATATGACATAAAGCTGTCTAACTACTGATCATATTAATCTGTGAATCTACTCATGAGATAAATTATCAGTCTTTACCTTTCTCACTGTTGGGCCTAAAGATACACGTAAGTGCTAAGGCCCTTCATCTGCAGTCTCATCCTGCTATATCCTTGGGCTCAAATCTTGACACTGGGAAGAACATTAGGAGATTTTTGCCTCATCAGGGGGTGGGATCTAAAATTGGTCTTGCTTCTCTAAGATCTCTAAGACCTGCTGTCTAATGTTAGTCCTGGTACTCATATATCCCCTAAGATGGAAGTTTCCCTTCATCTTTCTGTGCAAATCCAGTGAGTGCAAATAGGCATATCCTTGGGTTTTCAGATAAACATTCCAAGATCCTGTAGGCACTGGCTTTCTGCCCTAGATTCCAGACCACTGGCAGATGCCTTGCCTGTCTCTTGTCTGCCAATGTTCCCAGGGGCTAGAACTCTTCTCAGGTACCTTGAATTCCCAAACAGAGTCCTGATCCTCAAATGGACTGAAACCCAAAAATGTGACAGTGTTGCACAGTAAGTTTGAGATCACAAAAGACTCTCGTAGTAGTGCTCACAGACAGATGAACTCCTACGAATACAGATGGTAATTTGTACTACCATAAAATAATAATGTAATAGTGGCTAGCTCTTCTGCTGGGTCAGCTTTCTAGCTTCATATCAATCTGCTCCTGCTTTCTCTTTTTTGCCCCTCACCCCCTAAAGTCTCAGTATGCTCCATAGACAGAGTTACACAAATTTGACAATTTTTACTGTTTCAACAGGTTAGATAAGCTTTAATGAGACAAAATCATGAATTATTTAAGTACCTGATGGATTATATTACTTTCACCTCAAAAGTAACATATATTGAACACATAAAAGGTATTGTCATTCAGTGTGAGGAGACGGAACTGTAAGACCTTGTTTCTGTCCTCAAAGTGTTTGCATTCCAATTGGATACACACACACACACACACACACACACACACACACACACTGCACAAGGCAATATAAATGTAACTGAACCGTAAGAGAATGAAAGATAACATAACTAACTCTAGGTGGGGTGGACAAAGAAAACTTCATGCAGGAGGTGGGGTCAGAACGATGAAGAAAAAAACAGATGACAGATGCATAGGGAGAAAAAATAAAAAAGAAACAGATAGCAAAGTTTGAAGAAGGCAAGCCAGTGTCATTTAAACAGCATCTAGAAAGGATTGTGGGGAAAGATTATATTTTTTGTATTTTTAATGAGTCTCAGTTGGAAGGGACAGAGCCTCCTCAAGGCTATAGCGAAATCGGGAAGAGCTTTCTGGCCTCCAAGCTTTGGGGATAACATGCCATATTAGTGACAACCACTAATGGGAGAAAGCGTTGGCTCCATCAGCGGTGCTGTAAAGAAACCTAAGACGTGGTGCTTTTAATTTTATATTTCAATTCATAATTCTTTCATAATTCTTTAAAGGCAAAGATGGACCCTTTTTCACTTCCATTCAAAACCCCAGGTTTCTCTGGAGGCTTCCTTTTCCCAACAGTGTTACTCTTGTATATTGCAATTGCATTTTGCATGTACTATATAGAAATAGGGAAATGAGGAGGGAGATTCATCCTGGGTATGGTATCTACCCCTTACCTAATGAGAGAAAATGTCAATTCAGATTGCCTTATCTAGTATTATGAGCATGAATTGGGGTGTCAGGGGGAGGAAAGGAGGGAGAGAGTAAAATCCATTTCCTGCTTGAAACTGGGTTTGGAAATACAGAGGCGCTCTGGAACTGTAGTGCCATGTGCATGCTTAGTGAATGATTTAGACAGTGAAGTGGTAAAGGTTTGTGTGCCCTCTCATCTCAATCTTATGCCTCTCCCCTATCTACCTCTGGCCCATCACCTATCTCTCAGCTGCTCAAGACTGTTATCAAGCCTCACTCATGTATGTCCTTTCCAAAAGAGCACTCTAATTCAACATTTTCCCTTTCCACCTACTCCACCCATAACTCCTACAGTCTCGATAACAGCTGTAATATATGCTGTTTATTGAATGCTTAAGATGTACCTGGCTCGGCTGGGCACGATGGCTCACGCCTGTAATCCCAGCACTTTGGGAGGCTGAAGCAGGCAGATCACGAGGTCAGGAGTTCGAGTCCAGCCTGCCTAACATGGTGAAACCCCATCTCTACTAAAAATACAAAAGTTAGCTGAGTGTGGTGGTGTGCACCTGTATTCCCAGCTACTTGGGAGGCTGGCAGAAGAATCACTTGAACCCGGGAGGCAGAGGTTGCAGTGAACTGAGATTGTGCCACTGCACTCCAGCCTGGGTGACAGAGCAAGATTCCGTCTCAACAAAACAAAACAAAACAAAACAAAACAAAACAAAACAAAACAAAACAAAACAAAAATAATGCACCCGGCTCACACGGTATTTTATCTAATGCTTATCCTTTCACAGGGAAACATCAACTCTACTAATTGAATGTAGAGTGACCAGTCCAACCTCCCTGACCATCAGTTTCCTCATTTATAGAATGAGGAGAAGTATTTATTATACCTTATAGATCAGTTTCAGCACTGCAAAGGAGGGAACAGAGGCTCAGAAACTTAGGTCACACACAATGAAAAGTGCTGAGCCAGGGTTCATAGACATGGGGTCTGACAAAAATTTGTGCCTATTTCATTCTACTATGCTACAGCATGAAAATGTCAAGCTCTGATTGTGAGGTGAGTGGTATGAGACTTTCTGAGTACCTAGAGTCAGTCACCACACAAAATGCAGAATGCCAGTTAAGTTGGAATTTCAGGGAGACAACAGTTTTTTTTAGTTAAGCGTGTACCGGGCCGGGCGCTGTGGCTCACGCCTGTAATCCCAGCACTTTGGGAGGCCGAGGTGGGCGGATCACAAGCTCAGGAGATCGAGACCATCCTGGCTAACACGGTGAAACCCCGTCTCTACTAAAAACACCAAAAATTAGCCGGGCGTGGTGGCGGGCGCCTGTAGTCCCAGCTACTCGGGAGGCTGAGGCAGGTGAATAGCAGGAACCCGGGTGGCGGAGCTGGCAGTGAGCCGAGATTGCGCCACTGCACTCTAGCCTGGGCAACAGAGCGAGACTCCGTCTCAAAAAAAAAAAGAAAAAAAAAAAAGCGTGTACCAAATATTGCATGGGTCATACTTATGCTTTATTTTTTTGTTGTTTACCTGAAATTTAAGTTTCATTGGGCATTATGTGTTTTTTTCCTTCTAAATCTGGCAACCCTACTAGTATTCCATAGATCACACTGTGTAGACACTGCTGAAGAGTAAGGCGTATGCTCCTTAAGGCTAAAAGGAGGTACACTTTTATTACCAAGTAGTAATAGTCTGTTAGAACTGAAAAGTTACTTAGAGGTCATGTAGTCCTCGTTTTAACAATGAGTAAACTAAAAATTAGGGTGGAGAAATGACACAAAGTCATAGTGGGTTTTTTTTGTTTGTTTGTTTTTTTTTAGATGGGAGTCTCGCTCTGTCGCCCAGGCTGGAGTGCAGTGGCGCGATCTCCGCTCACTGCAAGCTCCGCCTCCCAGGTTCACGTCATTCTCCTGCCTCAGCCTCCCGAGTAGCTGGGACTGCAGGCACCCGCCACCACGCCCAGCTAATTTTTTATATTTTTAGTAGAGACAGGGTTTCACCGTGTTAGCCAGGATGATCTCGATCTCCTGAGCTTGTGATCCCCCCGCATCGGCCTCCCAAAGTGCTGGGATTACAGGCATGAGCCACTACACCTGGCACAAAGTCATAGTGCTTATAAAGGACAGACACAAGACTTGAAGTAGGGCTTCATTGTCCTTGTTTAATGTTGAACCCTACCACACTCAGAGCTGTTGAAAGTTTACAATGGACCTGAGGTTTGCTGGTGAAAGAAGCATGGCAGTCTCATGTATTATAGTGATTTAATAAATACTTTGGCCAAAATGATGTCTTGATATTGAATCTGGTGCTTGGCACAATGCTTTGCATGGAATAGGCAAGCTATTAATACATGTCGATACTACTGCGTGGAATAGACACACTATTAATGTTTGTGGCTATTGTACAGTATTAATGCTTATTGCTTTTACATAGAGTAGGCACACAATTAATGCTTGTCACACACATATAAACTACTATAACCATAAATGCACACATACATATTCATCCTTAGGACTTGAGAGAATATGTTGATTTCTTCTACATGCACTGTTAAATGCCCTTGGTAAATATGAAACTAAATCAAATCAACTAATTTTTGATATCTGAAGTCTGTAGTAGCTAATAGAAAAACCAGGGCAGGATAACATCCAAATTAGGGGAGAAAGAGAACCTTAGAGCTGTGCTATTCAAAATAGTTGCCACTAGGCACACATGGTATTGAGCATGTGACAGGTGGCCAGTCCTAACGGAGATGTGCTGTGAGTATAAATTGCACATAGACTTCAAAGACTTAGTACAAAAAGGTGTAAAAATCACAATAATTTTCATATTAGTTGCATTTTAAAACATTTTTGATACAGAGGGTTACATAAAATATATTATTAAAATGAATTTCACCTGTTTGCTTTTGCTTTTTTACTATGGCTGCCAGAAAATTTAAAATTATGTAAGTGTATCATAATACTTCTGTTGGACAGCACTGTTCCAAAAAAGATTTACTATTTAAACAGAAAAAAGAGATTGGGGTACATATTCCCCTCACGCACACCTCTTACCATCTTTCTACGTAAGTATTTAACTCATTTATTTGCTTCATTGAAAATTTATGAAACTATTTTGGAAAGTGCAAACCATTATGGAAATCTAACATACCTTTATAATCATTGTTGTTCTTAAGAATGAAAATACTTGGCTAATAGATTTTCTTTTCAGAACACATTAAATATTTACTGATCTCAGGCTGCTTACCTCTTTGGGGTAAGTCATTAGGCTGAGTTCAATTAAATGCCTCAGTTTCCTCATCTATGTGCAGGAGTCTCTGAAAGAGAAGGTCTGCTCCCAACACCCACGGAACACAGGACTGTCAGAACAATGAATAATGTGGCCCCATTGTTGCTGACAGATGGGAATCATTCACTTCTTAGTGTATGTTTTTTGAAATGGTTTTGAGTTCATGCCCCCACTGCGGCGGTTGCCATGGTCATATGCTTTACGGCATGAGCCCCTTGCCCCTTACTTTGCCTTCCCAGAAAAGACAGAGCCTTATTGCCAGTTTCACAATTGTAAAAATATTTTACTAGTCAGTGCTTTTGTAATCTCTTCTTGTATTTCCCATTAAACTGAGTAATTCATAGATCCAGATAATAAAATCTATCAGATACAGAAAGAGGCAGGATCTGATTCCATTTCATTAGAAAGTGCCCTAAGAAAGTCTTTTGCATGGGGAGTTGCTTCTAAAGTCCTCTCTGGCTCTGGCGATTCAATATTTTATGCTCTTACTTTTAGCATGGAGGCTCTTTTGCATTTTTGGTTAGTGGCAGAAGCCAAGATGTCTCCTAGAGATGTCCACTTTTGTCCAATAGAAGAAAAGATGAATATTTTGAGGGATTTTTTTTTTTTTGTCACTCCACCCTCATCTTTGTTAGTGTATCTGCACTCCACCTGACCTTTCTTGGTTCTGTTTTTAATTCTCCTCATATACCAGCTTTTAGTGGAGACTGTGTGCTTTAAGTAACGAAGGTCAAATTTCTGAGCCCCTGTATGCTCGCCCAATGATTTCTAGCCCTCTTTAATCCTTCCCTACACCAACTGCTGCAGTAATGAGGGGCAAGGGACGGCTGAGGATTGAGGTCACGGGCTTTCAGTTTGTAGTTATACATTTCATTTCTCTGGTGCTTACGTGGAATAGCTCCTCTTAGTTTCCAAGAGGTGGGTTAAAAAAAAAAAAAGAAAGAAGAAAAGGAAAGAACTCTCGGAATTCCATGAAAGTGTATTGATATTGTTTGTATTTGTCTTTTCCTGCCACATTGTGCATCCTTGTTACTAAAGGGGAGGAGAAGCTCTCGAAAGTCATAAAAAGAAATGCATCTGAATGTTCACAATACATGCTCTCGCCTGGCCATTTGGAAGAAGTTGTGGTCTTCTGCCCAGAAGTGTCAAAGCAAGGGGAGTTTCTTCCTGACTAAAGAATTACCACAGCCTCTGTTCTCCTAATTTAAGGCATGTCTTCTGCCTGTCACCTTTCAGGATGTTCATGCATTAAATGCACCCTATCTTTAAATCTCTGCAGGTATGCATAAAGACAGAATTCTAAAGACATCGTATTACTAATTCAGGACTCGTTAAACATATTTGTAATTATTCTATAGCCTTTATTGTAGAAGAGAACCAATTTAAACTGTCGGTGTGTTAAGAGTCAGTCCTGAAAATCTTAATGGAAACTATATATGTGTTGAATTATCGGCTCTGTATAAAGCTGTTATTATGGTTTTAGACTGTAATACTGAAGACTACTGTACTTGAGGTTTTTGACATTATTCATGAGATACTGTAATAAAGGTTTTCCCCACTGGGATGGACAAATGGGAAAAAGGAAGAAAGAAAAAAAATCCCATTATTTATTTGTTTCTGTGTTTATTTGTTCATTTACTTATTCAAAGGCATTCAACACGTATTTATTAAGCACCAATTATATGCCAGGTACTCTGTTTGACATTGGAGATGCTCTGTCTACTGACAACTACATATTAATAAAAAGAGTTTAATAATTATTTAAACAATTTAGAAACTATTTTCCTTTGTTTGACTATTAGGTTTAAAAAAATTTTCTTGGCCTGGCATGGTGGCTCATGCCTGTAATCCCAGCACTTTGGGAGGCCGAGGCGGGCAGATTACCTGAGGTCAGGAGTTTGAGACCCGCTTGACCAATATAGTGAAACTGCGTCTCTACTAAAAATACAAAAGTTAGCTGGGCATGATGACACATGCCTGTAGCCCCACTACTTGGGAGGCTGAGGCAGGACAATTGCTTGAACCTGGGAGGCAGAGGTTGCAGTGAGCCAAGATCGTGCCACTTTACTCCAGCCTGGGTGACAGAGCGAGACTCCATGTGAAAAAAAAAAAAAAAAAATCTCTTGCTATATGATATGATGAGCACTCTGCTTAGTCTTATGGGCACAGTGGTATCAGTTCAAACCTTTAAAGAGCTTACATTCTATTAGCAGGATATGAGATAGACGTCGACTTCTATAATAAGGAAAGAAACACATAAGCTGCAATGGAGGTACAGTGACGGAAAAGATCACTCTCAACAGAAAAGGCATCACTCAGGATACTAGGGAAAGTTGCCAGAGGAAATGATATTTAAGATAGACCCTGAGAGACCCTAACAGGTGAAGAGTAACAGAGAGCAACAAAGAAATTGTAGGAGGAGAGACCATTAGCCAGACATGGCTGAATCCAAATGGTATGTATGGCACATAAAATAAAGTGGCAAGACACAAAACCCCATAACTGAAGGACCTTGAATGCAAGACCCAAGGATTTGGACTGCATTTTGTTGGCATTATCAGAGATGACATATGATGAAATGGAAGGTCTCCACTTTTAGATTTCTTTTTATTTTCTTCTGAGATGGAGTCTCCCTGTGTCACCCAGGCTGGAGTGCAGTGGGTTGATCTTGGCTCACTGCAACCTCCGCCTCCCGAGTTCAAGCTATTCTCCTGCCTCAGCCTCCAAAGTAGCAGGAATTACAGGCGCCTGCCACCACCTGTTGTATTTTTAGGAGAGACAGGCTTTCACCATGTTGGCCAGGCTGGTCTTGAACTCCTGGTCTCAGGTGATCTGCCCACCTCAGCCTCCCAAAGTGCTAGAATTATAGGTGTGAGCCACTGTGCCCGACCCACTTTTAGATCTCTGTTTTTCAGATTTCTTTCTTTTTTTTTTTTTTTTGAGATGGAGTCTCCCTCTGTTGCCCAGGCTGGAGTGCAGTGGCATGATCTTGGCTTACTGCAACCTCCGCCTCCTGGGTTCAAGCAATTCTCCTGTCTCAGCCTCCCAAGTAACTGGGACTACAGGAACGCACCACCACACCCAGCAATTTTTGTATTTTTAGTAGAGACGGGGTCTTACTAAAAATTGGCCAGGCTGGTCTTGAACTCCTGACCTTGTGATCCACCCACCTCAGCCTCCCAAAGTGCTGAGATTACAGGCGTGAGCCACCATGCCCGGCCTAGATTTCTTTAATCTTGCAAGTAAGTGCTGGGAATCTTGTAGTGCTCAAGAAATGGTGAAGAGAAAAGCAAGCTTGCATCAGAAAATAAACTTCCAAGGCTTTATAGTTCTTGCTTCGTTTCTCATTTTCCTCATCTTTTTTTCTGTGCTAAGTCTTTTTCTAAGCTATTATGGTTGTGAGTTTTATAGAATAGTGCTGGAATTGTTAAAACATTCACATTAATGAGTGAATGATAGCAAAGCATCATTATATTAAAACTTTTCTAAAAGTCAACAGTAGCGTTTACTTTGCACTAAACCTGAATCATTGCACTTCAGAGAGGTAATCTTCAACCGTGTTGGACATGACTCTGAACTGAAGATTCTAACGGCGAGTGGCACTGAAGCAAATCAGTGCTCCTGTTAGAGGGATTCCATGCAGACACTTAATGCCCCCAGCAGCTGCGTTATGAGAATGGAATTCCCCCAAGTTGCCAGCACTTAGGCATAATAAAAGGAACTGAAAATAGTGAAGTAGAAGCAGACAGAGAGAGTGTCTAAGTGAGAAAACTTCTAGATTGTAAAATTCCATCCTTTTTTATAACTTTCTGAGAAACCCTCTTCCAGATTATGTTCTGAAGAGCAATCAGATGTAAATATTTGGGAAATTATTGTGTGTATGTTCATGTGGGGGAGTGTTAAATGCACACCTTATGGCTCTAAGTTGCACATTAATTTCAAAATGTTACATATAATACTTAAATATATTTTTTTCTTATAAATGTCCACTTGATACTGCAGTCTATAGAGTAGCAAGTGAAAGTCCTTTCCTGTCCTGAGGACTCGCTTCTCACCCTTGTCTTTTCTTGTCTACTCTCTTAGAAGTTATCACTGCTATCAGATTTCCAATTCTTTGAGACCTTTTCCCATGCATTTATACACACACACACACTCACCCTTACGTACTGTTTTACCTCGTTGATTCATATAATATATATTGTTCCACAACTTGCTTTTTGAGAATATTCCACTTGTACATATATATTTACCTTATTCTTTTAGTTGTTGTATAGATCTACAGAATATGAATTTGTATAGCTTATTAACCATTCCTTTGTTGACAGGCATTTAGGATGTTTCCAGTTTTTTCACTACTAAAAACAATGCTGTAATAACCATCTTCCTAACTCCATTTGTGCCTATGTGAGAATATCTCCTCAGGACGGATTCCTAGAAGAGACATGCTCGGCCAGAGTATCCACGTAAGAAAAGACAGTAATAGGCTAGTTCCAATGCATTCATGTAAGATTTTTTAAAAAATCTCTATTCTTTGGCAAAGATCTGAATCTAGCTGAAATTCTAAATCCAGGCATCTATCAAAATCATTCCCGAATTGCTCGTTATTTTTTCAGATTATGCTCAAAATCTACTCTGGAAGCAAAATTCTATTTGTGAAGAGATATGCCAATTACACGCATTTAGATTTAGGTGTTGCAGCTCCATTTTCTGGCTTTACCAGACAAAATTACCCATGGACTTTACAAAGTAAAGCATGGACCTCAAAAGTACATAAGACAATTAGTTAGGTAGACATTTGCTTTTGGATAATATAGATTATTCAGAGCTCTATCTGAGTGAAAAACAATATGGATGAAATTAAAGCCTTATTTTGAGTATCCATTACTGGTTATTCCTGGCATAGTTGTCAACAATGCCATTTTACATTTTGTGTTTCTTAAATGGTCTTCGAAGCACACTAAGCATTTAATACATATGCAAATATTAGCAAAATCTAAAAACTTCATTTTTTTTTTAAACTTCACATGTCCAGGGTGTCTTAAAATGTGAATTTTATACAAAAGGTTATTTAGCTTTTCAACAAGCTACCACAGGGTTAGAAATGAGTAAGCCAAAAGTCCTGACTGAGTTTTGGGATTGAAGCTGATGGGAATATTCTCCAGAACCTAGCTTAAGTGGAATGCATCCCCCTTCTGTTGGTCAGTGGCCTTTATAATGTGGACATGGAAAAGAGAAGGTTGGACATCCGGGCTGTGCAGGTGGAAACAATTAAGATTCAAAAGCGATTTTGAAAACGGATTTGCTTTTCTCTTTATTCTCCACATAAAAAGTAGGGCTAGGTTCCTAAAATCTTGCACCCACTCACTAAATAAATGCATTAGTAGAACATTTGAGGTTTTATTGCATATGATTTAAAATCTACCTTATAGAACATATGGAATATGTATATATATACATCTATAAACACATATATATGGTCAAATCTGTGTTTCACATCAAACATCTACTGTATGTTTCACTAGGGAGACAAGACCCATGTGTTTTGCAGAAGCTTTTAAAGCTGTTTCATTTATTTTATTAGCCGTTAATGAATGTAATTAGAACCCAAGTAATTAAATGCAATTGTGCTCAGTATGTTCCTGTTGTAAATTGCCCTAAACAATGTGCATCGTGTGAACAAATTTGTGGGATTAATCGAGGATAGATAATGTTTTTGGATAGTATTTCACACTAAACGGCCGCAGAGAGAAACAAAGAAGCTGGCGCAGTGTCATTAATCTTAGTCAACTGGCAGCTCTGGTGTAATTTGCATGACTTAGACAGTGACACAGGATGAGGCTTGCTTGGGATGGGTGTTAGATCACTATGATACGTATGTATTTATTCCCCTTTAGTCTCCTGATTTATAAGCAGAAAGAAGTTTGTATGTGGAAACAGATAAAAACAACAGTGTTAATGGAAGGAGTTGTAGATTATCAAATTATTACTGGCAATATACACGTTCCTTTGTTTTCATATTGAGCATTTCTGTTTTATGGATGTTAAAAAGACATCTGTGAATCCCTGTCAGGATAGAAAAAAAAAAAAAAAGGCAGCTATATTGTGGCTGGATAGTGGGATACCAGTAGAAGAAGTTTGGTTTTTTATTTTCTTCCTTCTATATCTAATATACATTGATTCATTGCTTTAGGAACCTGTCCCTTTCAGGAGAGGCACTTTTGAATTGCATTACAGAAAACCGTCAAACTCCACTTAAGAAAATATCATTTGGAAATAAGCTCTTGGAAACATGGACAGCAAATGCAAATGCTTTCCTTTTTCATCATAAGATGTAGAATGCAACTCTGAATTACAGAAACAATTAGATAAGACATTCTAAGAAAAGCACACAAATGGAGCTTCAAATGTCATAAGAGATGACAAATAAAAGGTAAACGAATTTGGGGAATTTTGAACTGAAATGACCATGCCCTCATGACCTAACGGACATGCTAATCTTAGCATACCCAAGTGTATCTGACATTTATGAACAGTTGGCCCAGGCCATTATGTTCTTTTCTTTTGATCGAGATAAAGTTGCTTTCAAAATTACCTATAACGCAGCCAGATAATTTTGAGGAAAGCATATTCAGGGACTTTCTTTGCAAGTGCAATAATTATACATAAGCTATATTTAAATATTTGTGAGGGAACCTTAAGCACAAAGAGGTGTATCTACTCTTAAGTATGAATATTTGTTCAAAGAACTAATAGCAAATTTTAGACTGAACTTTATATAATTTTTTCTTCTGCTTCTTTTTTATTAATTTCTTCTAATTTTTCAAAAATTATGTAATCTATCCCTCTAAAATTCAATTACAACCATAAACCTATAAACTTTAGTGAGTTTTATCCTCAGCAAAAGAAGACTTATATATCTTTGAATAAAACTTGCTGGACTACAGAAATTTAATCTCTCTCTTGTCTCTCTTCTTTCCCTTTCTCTCACATTTATATAGGCACCATGGTATGTGTGTGAGTGTGTGTGGGTGCATGTGTGTGTGTGTGGAAAGACCTAATTTTATGTTCTTATTTCACAAACATTTAAAACAACAAAATAATTAACAATTCATGAGCATAACTGACTCCTATTAATATGCCATTTGTCTGTACACCCTGTTCAACATTTAAAGACCCAGGACAGAATCTAATATGAATTTAAAGACCTAGGTAGAATCTAATATGAGAGCAACATAGTGATATAACAATAAAATGAGTCATATTTAACACAGTGCCTAGAAATAGGCATGTTAATGCAAAAACTGGTGTGGCAGCCTAGCTATAGTGAAAACGATACAGGACATGGTTAATTTCAAATATTAGACAAATCTCTTGGAATGAGAAGAAATATGCAGTTTAATATTGTAGTCATGCTTATTGTTCCAGACTGGTTGGGCATTGGGATGAGAGGAAGGAAGACGTTGTCTATGTAGTCAACCCTTCTTTCCATGAATATTATAGTCACTGGAGGGCCATTTGATTTAACAGATAAAAAGGCAGTTTTTCCAACCCTGGCAGAAATATTATTCCAAAAAGGATGTAAACTGTGGCTCCTCAACTGGGCATTGTAACTGATCATCATATGATTTAGTCATTGTGCTGTGTGAGTGATCACTACCGTTTCTATGTTCTTTGTCGTCCAAGTCAAAAGTACACGTGTGGCAGAAGTAATTTGTCCAGAGTACTCAGAGAAAAGAATTTCTACTCAGTTGCACAGAGTAAATGAAAGTAATTTACTGAAAGTCTTTGCCTGATATTATTTTGGTATGTAGTCCAAGACATGATTAGAAGAAACTATACAGGCCAGATATGTCATTAATTGCTGTGTCAAGTCTTCAACGGAATTGTGATTGATGCTGCAATCTTGCAGGATCTGACTTCCCTTAGAGTATTCCGTATCTTTTTGTATGTATTGCAACATTCTGCTTTAAAATTTATACAGCAATGTTTCTATTATTGACTTAAATCTTACAAATTGTTGTCTTTACAGCCTATGAGATGCTTCTGAAATTAAACCCCCAAAGGCTTACACAGAATATAGACATTTGGAAGGAAAAAAAATATTTTTTAAAATCAGAGTTGCATCTACATTAAGACTTACCATTGAGACTTTAAAAATGGTTATAATTAAAGCTATTGAAATATCTATATTATACAATCCTATTAAGATACTGAGAAAAAAAGATAAGCCCATATGCATTCATTCATTATTAACAAGTAGGTTTGTTTGTAAGAGATCACACTTTTAGAAGTTCAGAAAATTGTTCTGAAATTCACATTTTAAAAACTTGTGTTCTCTGTAGTTCTTTAAACTCTCTTCCCTTTAATATTCCTATCTGCCAAATTGGTAAAAACAAACAAACAAAAAAAAAACTTACTTCAAATGAATTTAGAAGTATGCATATGAGGAAAGAAATAAATTTCTAGAAGCCATTGTTCAATTGTAAAGTAGCGTTAGTAGTTAATGATCTTTGAATGGACGCTCTTAATGTACCTTTGGTGAAAGATGGTGGAAGATGCTTTGGACTAAGTCTAAAACTGAGGTGCAAATGGTAGTTTTGCTCTTCACAAGATGTGTGATTTTAGGCAATTCTTATATTTTCTTATCTGTCATGAAGGAATTATAAACCTGAATCTGAACCAAATATTTAAACAGGGTCTTTTGGCTGGACTCAGAGCCTGAGACCTAGATGCTATATGTGCTCGAGGTACATCACTTCTCTCCTAACATGCCTGTTGCATTTAGAGCTTGGGTACATCCAAGAGGAACTGAGCAGTATATTAGTGAGGGTAGAACATCTATGGTGACCAACAGAGACAGGCATGTTATAGCCGAACAACATATGAGTTTGTAAGGCCTGGGGGTGTGTTCAGGGCAACAGGGCAGCTCTTCTCCACATGGTCATTGAGGGACCCAGGCTCTTTTTGCTAGGTGGCTCTGTCATCTCCAAAGTCCTCATTATTATTTAAAACTGGCCAGCAGAAAGAGAAACAGCATGAAGAATCATACAGAGGGTTTGTTATAGACTGAATCTTCATCACTTCTCAAATTCCACTGACGAGAATTTGGTCATAAGGTCAAACCCTAACTTCACGAGAGCCTAAGAAATGTTGTCTACCTATATGCTTGAAGAAGAAGACAAATTAAACGGAATTAATGGATGGCAGTGGTCTCTGCACCAAGCATATCCCTTTTCCTACATATCTACATATACCTGCATTTATAAATTTACATAGGGGTAGACTAGTCTTTTGAGTTAGAGGAGACTTTAGATTTGAACCTGTCAGTCTCAATCCCCAAATAAAGCTTAAAGATTATTAAAAACACATCTTAAGAGCTACGGAGGCTCAGATCAAAACTGCATTTTTTTAGAAAAGACAGTAGACTCCCTCAGAGAAACCTCTGTGAGGAGCTCAGATCCAGAAATCATAAGTTCTTGCTGTGGGACTTGTTACAGGTCTTAACCAGAGCAGCTCTTTCCATTGCCATGTATGCAGCTCTTTGATTCATCACATGGCCTTGGCACCAGCTGGCTGGGTCTGGGGCATTTTGGTATCAGGCATCAATTGCTTAGATTTAGTCATCCCGAAGACCTCTTGGTGTAAAGTGAATGGGAAATGGGACTCAGGAGTCTGTCTTGTAATTGGGAATATTAATGTACATGAACATCATTTGAAACCACATACAAGTAAATGTTGGGTATACACGTTACCCTCAAAAAACATTAAGTAACTGCAAAAATATAAAATTTTAACAGACTATTTGTAATGATGGTCTTCAGTAGCATATATTTCTAAAACATGATGCAGGCAATATTTTATAATTTGTAGGGTGTGTGTGTGTGTAGACTATATAGGAAACTGTGCAAAATTGGTCCCCAGTTTATACATGAACCCATTTTAAAAGTTTGTTCTTGGCAGGCTGGGCGCGGTGGCTCACACCTGTAATCCCAGCACTTTGGGAGGCTGAGGTGGGCGGATCACGAGGTCAGGAGTTCAAGACCAGCCTGGGTCAACATCGTGAAACCCCGTCTCTACTAAAAATACAAAAAATTAGCCAGGCGTGCACCTGTAGTCCCAGCTACTCAGGAGATTGAGGCAGAAGAATCGCTTGAACCCGGGAAGCAGAGGTTGCAGTGAGCCAAGATAGAGCCACTGCACT
This sequence comes from Hylobates moloch, assembly GCF_009828535.3. Taxonomy (NCBI): domain Eukaryota; kingdom Metazoa; phylum Chordata; class Mammalia; order Primates; family Hylobatidae; genus Hylobates; species Hylobates moloch. Next base: position 77,765,679 of record NW_026652289.1, read on the forward strand.
CCAGCCTGGGTGACAAAGCCAGACTTAATCTCAAAAAAAAAAAAAAAAAAAGTTTGTTCTTGGCATGCAGAGCATGAGGGTCATAAACACTTGTACCTTGCTTAACACATGGGAGGTGTTCAAAAGTAGCAACTCTCTTTATTGAGCAGTCATTATGCACAAATTATATATGTTCTCTCTTGTAAGCCTCTAAACAACCTGACAAAGTAAATATAAATACTCTTGTTTTAAAGATGAATAAATAAACTGAGATTTCAGTAAAATGCACAAGGTGCCAGAGCTATGGAACAGCAAAGCCAGGATTCAAATTCTGTCAATAAAAATCCGAAGTCTGCACTTATGCTATTTGGGTTGGCGAATAAATATTGACTAGTATAGGCCAGCAATAGCTGTGCAAAGAAGGGCACTGAGTCTGACAGATGCTGTAGGACTAGCTGGGCGATTGATCATGTCCACTAGTAGCCACAGGCCCAAGCAGACAATATAGAGTAGTAGGAAGGTAGTTAGACAGAGATCCAGGCAGAAAAACAGCAAGCTACTTAGCCTCTCTGGGTTTTAGTGTCCTGATGCATAGAATGACAGTAACAGGACTATCTACCTTTTAAAGATGCTGTAAAGGTTACAAGAATTCTAGGACAGTGCCTTGCACTCTGGGCAATAACGATTAATATTTATTAAATAATCTTTAATCCCCCTTCAGTTTCTATAATTTTTTTGATATAAGGCTATTAAGGATTTACAGTGAGTTTTGAGAGTTCTAAAGGGGACTGCTAGGCAGAAGCGTCATCAAAGTTGCATCCCAGGAGACTGCTCTGTTTCAGGTGGAACAAAGACAAATTGGGTAGAGATGGAGGTTAATATGGTTCATTTCTGTGTCCCACTCAAATCTCATGTTCAATTGTAATCCCCAGTGTTGGAGATGAAGGCTGGTGGGAAGTGACTGGATCATGGGAATGGATTCTTCATGAATGGTTTAGCACCATTCGTTTGGTGCTGTTCTTGTGATAGAGTTCTCATGAGATCTGGTTGTTTAAAGGTGTGTGGCACCTCCCACCTCTCTCTCTTTCTCCTTCTCCAGCCATGTGAAGTGCTAGCTTTCCCTTTGCCTTCTGCCATTATAAGCTTCCTGAGGCCTTTTCTGAAGCCAGGCAAATGGGCATTATCCTGCTTCCTGTATAGCCTGCAGAACCGTGAGCCAATTAAACCTCTTTTCTTTATAAATTACCCAGCGTCAAGCATTTCTTTATAGCAGTATGACAACAAACTAATACAGAGGTGATGGTGGAAGCAGTGGTAGTCCAGTACAGCTGGCCAGAGACAGGAAGCAGAGTCCCTTTGAGTCATGATTTCTAGCGGGAGATTTGCATTTAGAAGTAAGAGCAAAGATAGCATCAAGCAAAGAGGGCAGAGTCATGATATTAGTAGCACCAGGGAGAGCTCCCAGAGTTCCTGTAATCCATGGAAGGCAGGAGAGAAGCTCGTTCTCTTCATCTATGGTTAGGTCCACCTTGAATACAAACTTCTTTCTTTCTTTCCTCCTTCCTCCTCCTCCTCCTCCACCTTTCTTCCTTTTTCCTTCCTTCCTTCCTTCCTTCAACAGAGTCTTGCTCTGTTGTCAGGCTGGAGTGCAGAGGCGCCATCTTGGCTCACTGCAACCTCTGCCTCCTGGGTTCAAGACATTCTCCTACCTCAGCCTCCCAAGTAGCTGGGATTACAGGCATGCATCACTATGCCTGGCTAACTTTTGTATTTTTAGTGGAGACGGGGTTTCACTATCTTTTAATTGCTTAAATGCCTGGATCTGATAAGCAAACTCCCCATGCAAGAATACTGCCATTTTCACTAATTTAGGAGCACTGAAGACCTGTCTGAAATCAAGGCCACGTCATCTCTATGGATTTGAGCTTCAGTGGCATTTGAGCCCGCAGTGAACTCTGTGAGAAGTGATTCCCGAGAACCTGCGTTTTCCTTGCTCCAGCAACTTCCTAAAACATGACCAGGGGCCCCAGCACCATAAACATTGACAAACAAGAATGCTTTATCTTTTCCTTATTTTATGCTTTTTGCAACAGGTGAGTTGTCCTGGGCCCAGAGATACTAACTAGAGAGAGGATCAGAAGCTTACAGGAGAATTTTGCGCTAAGCGAAGGCAAATTTTGTACACATTTTTTTCCCAGGGAGAAAGGATTTAACTTGGTGGTTTCAGTCCCAGTTGATCTAGATAAAACCTATTTGACCTATAATCCTGTTTAGTGATCTTTTTCCATAATGTTTCCATCCTGAGTTGCTTATCAACAATGCGGGGCCGCAGTGACGAATGAGCCCACCTCCCTTCCCCGCCAGCCTCTAGAGAATAAACAGCTCCCTTTGTAGCTCCGGTTGGTGGAGGAGGGTCTTTTTCCTTGCACCTTGACTTTTCTGGCATTAAGGGAGGATTCCTCTCCCACTTCCTGTTGTCCCTGAGGGAGAGGCAATAAAAGACGTAGCCTGACAACTTTGCAATAGCCAATCCTGTGGCAGCATTGCTTTGTAAGAGACCATCTTAAGTATGGAGTTCCTATTTCCAGACCTATTTCAATTTTTACACAATGGTACAAGACTAAATAAGGATTGTTATTTAAAAACCATAACATAGTTTAGTATCTTGAAGCAGTAATTCAGTAATTTCTTTTGTTTGTTTGTTTGTTTGGGTAGGGGAGGTTGTTCTTTTGAGTTAATTGTTCTGAATTTGCAAATGCTTGTCAGTAACAGAAGGTTCATTACTTCATGGCCAGCAGTTTTTGTTTGTTTGTTTGTTTGTTTTCTGTCACCAGGCTGGAGACCAGTGGCCCCATATCGGCTCCCTGCAACCTCTGCCTCCTGGGTTCAAGCGATTCTTCTGCTTCAGCCTCCTGCTGATGTTTTTTTTAATCATGTAGGAGATTCTATCTTGGATTTGCTTTTAAGCACATGCTCTTCTAAGCATTAGGTATACTGCAGTTGCTCAAGGGTCTTAAAATTACCCTTCTTTTTTCCTTAGTTCCTTTCTGGTGATCTTGTCCACCCCCAGATCACTAATTACTTTTTCCTTTTTAAGTAACCAAATGTCTGCCGGGCGCGGTGGCTCACGCCTGTAATCCCAGCACTTTGGGAGGCCGAGGCGGGTGGATCACCAGGTCAGGAGTTTGAGACCAGCCTGGCCAACGTGATGAAATTCCATCTCTATTAAAAATACAAAAATTAGCTGGGTGTGGTGGCATGTGACTGTAACCCCAGCTCTTCAGGAGGCTGAGGCAGGATAATCGCTTGAACCTGGGAGGTGGAGGTTGCAGTGAGCTGAGATCGCACCACTGCACACTAGCCTGGCGATAGAGCAAGACTCCGTCTCAAAAAAAAAAAAAAAAAACAACCAAATATCTTCTACGTTTGTAGCTCCAGCCTAGACCTCTCTTCCGGGCTCAATATCCATATATCAGACTGTCTACTCTGTTTTCTCAAGTGGTTGTATCAAAAGTACCACACACTGAAGACAACCAAGAAAATTTGGAATCCATTCCTTGCCCTGGACTGTTCCTCTTCCAATATTCTCTATTTCAGTGAACCCATGATCAGTGGACATAAAAATCGAGAGGTCATCCTGGTCATCTCAGTTTCTCTCATTCTCTGTCTCCAATCAATCCTTTTTTTTTTTTTTTTTGAGACGGAGTCTTGCTCCCCCAAGCTGGAGTGCAGTGGCATGATCTTGGCTCACGGCAACCTCTGTCTCCTGGGTTCAAGTGAGTCTCCCAAGTAGCGGGGACTACAGGCATGTGCCGCCATGCCTGGCTAATTTTTGTATTTTTAGTAGAGATGGGGTTTCAGCATGTTGGCCAGGCTGGTCTCGAACTCCTGACCTCAGGTGATCCGCCTGCCTCAGTCTCCCAAAGTGCTAGGATTACAGGCATGAGCCACTGCGCCCGGCTCAATTCATCCTTGAGTTCTGTCAATTAGACCTTCGAAATATTTGTTATATTTCCCCCACTTATTTCCCTCTCTATATTGATCCCTCCCTAGTTCTGATGTACATTCTGCCAGCCTGCGCCTCTACCCCTAAATCTTATATGATAATAATTATTTTGCCACATTACAGTTACAATGACCTTTTGGAAGCACGTATCTTCTCAAGACTCCACTCTGCTCAAAACTATTCAACAGCTCTTCACTGCTCTTGAGATGAAGACCAACATCCTAAACAGGGTTGACAGGACCCTGTGTGATCTGGCACCAACCCCTGTCTCTGGCCTCGCCTTGTAGCACTCGCCTCCAATCTTGCAATTCACAACCCACCCTGTCTCTTTTGCACTCTCAGTTTTCTCACCTGCCTCAGAATGTTTTTGAACATAGGATTCCTTCTTCCTGAAGCTCAACCTTCACCTAATTATCTCCTACTTACTCTTATCATCCCAGCTTAAATAACGCTTTCTCATGGAAGTCTTTGTGATACTGTAGGCTAGATACAGTCATGAATTCTTTGATTGCAGACACCACATCTATTTGGCTTTCTAGGGATAATATTTCTAGGGAGGATAGAGTAGAGTGACTGGCACAAAATAGTTACTCAATAAATACCTGCTGAGAGGATGAAAGAGCTTTGCTCAGGATTACTTTTGTCTGTCTTTGTTTCTTTAATCTTGTCAAAAGAATGATCAAAAGAATGATTTTTGTCTTCAAAGATTTATATCTTTTACTTATTATTTCCTCTGGAGTCATCTTTATATTTTCTTTTGACTGTTTCTGTATCTTGATTTTTTTCCCTTTCTCTCAGTTGGTACATGAATATGCATGTGCTTTGATATCTTCACTCAGCATAATCCCTTAAATTTTAGCTGTCTCACCAAGGTTTTTCCCTCAGTTATTATTTCACAGCTTTCTGAAATATCCTCCATTAGAAGTTCTGTCTAAGTCAGTCATCACAAAACACAATTGCACTCATCTTTCACCCCATGGTACACTTCTCAAATTCATTTAACTGCTTGTAACACATTTACTCCTACTGCAAGCTGTGTGGGATTGTCAGAGATAGACACTCAAGCAAGCACATTTCCGACTAGTCATTTTGTGCCCAACACCTTGAATGACTGGATGCTGCTTTTGTTGAAAGGCTGAAGGCATGTGGTGTTTGGTGACAGAATTTTCAGTTTTTACTAGACCATGCCAGGCAGCAGATGGCATGGGTCATCACAAAATTTATCTTTGATTCTGTTTCATTGTTTGCTAATATTACCACAATATTTGGGAAATGGTTCACCATTATGTTCATTTTTCTGTTTCTTTATTATGAAACCTGTAACGTCCTCTGATGCACATGGGGAGTAATAATTCTTTTCCTGCATTTTCTTCTCTTTGTTTCTTTTTTTTTTTTTTTTTTTTTTTTGAGACAGGGTCTTACTCTGTTAGCCCAGGCTGGAATGTAGTGGTATGATTACAGCTCACTGCAGCTTCGACTTCCTGGGCTCAAGCAATCCTCCTGCCTCAGCCTCCGGAGTAGCTGGGACTATAGGCATATAGTCCCACCTGGATAATTTTTGTATTGTTAATAGAGACGAGGATTCGCTAGGCTGGTCTTGAACTGGGCTCAAGTGATGGACCCACCTCGGTCTCCCAAAATGGTGGGATTACAGGTGTGAGCCACTGCGTCCGGACTTCCCTGCATTTTCATTGGTACAATTCCTACTCCATCTTATTATCAATTTTTTTTTTTTGTCAGGACCTTGGAGAGCTTAGCTGCAAAGAAAATACCTTGTAATAGATTAGTATCTATCCATTTATATCTATCTATCTATCTACCTGCCTACCTACCTACCAATCATCATCACCTAGTATCTCCTCTGCCATTCATTTAGGATGATCTCACTCTGTGTTTCTTACACCTCTTTTGACTGGAACTGACCCTTCACTCAGTCCTAAGAGCGGGTGCATGGTCTAAAGGAATCAATTAGTGGATTTCATGCCCTTCACTGCAGATATTGGTTTAAGCAGATTGCAGAGCTCAATTTTGACAATAATGGTCAGGCCCAGAATGTTAATTTATAAAAAATTGTTGGTGAATAGTGTGTGTGTGTGTGTGTGTGTGTCTTTGTGTTTTGAGAGGATTGCTGAGAGCAGAGAATTTGGGCCTGGAGCTGTTGGAGCCATCTTGTCACTTATCTTGTCACAATTGAAGAGTGTGCCTGAAAATGGAGCCAAGACAGAAAGAGGCAGAGCCAAGAGACAGTGTGAACTCAAGTCCTGATTTTATTATATGAGGATCCAGTTGCACCCTAGCCAGCTTTACCTCTGGAATGTTCAATATATGCCTCTGTTTTGTTTTTTGGTTAAGCCAGTTTGAATATTTTCTCCCCTATTGTAACCAAAATAGTTATCACTGGCCAGGTGTGGTAGCTTATACCTGTAATCCCAACTCTTTGAGAGGCTGAGGTGGGAGGATCACTTGAGGCAAGAAGTTCGAGGCTGTAGTGAGCTGTGATTGTGCCACTGCCCTCCAGCCTGGGTGACAGAACAAGACCTTGTCTCAAAACGAAACAAAAGATTGTGGCTAATGTGTTCTTTTTTTCTTTTCTTTCTTTCTTTAAAAAATCAATATCTAAGGTGTTTGCTTCCAAAGGATGCTGAGGGAGAAAATACAGTTTTGTCATCAAATTCGCTATAGAGGTGGCAAGTTTCCTAAAGATTGTCTAGACCCAGGCATTTGTTTGACAGTGATGCTGACCCTGGGATAGTAAGTATGCAATCAAGTGCCATACCAGATGGCCCTCTTACATTCCCATCAATTCCTGACAATTCATCACACTAGGGTTGAACTGTTACATCCTTATATATTAGAGTACAGTATCTTGATGACTGGCTTTAGAACATTGCTATGCAGAAGAAACCTAAAGTATATGGTATCTAAAATGTCCTAGAGTTTTGGATTTGTTTTCTCTAGTTTTATTCAACAACAGTGAAGTTCTTTCTGTGGTCTACTTCTTCTTTTCGTGTGGTCAATTCAAGTCATCAAGATCTCGTTCAGATGCTTACCAGTACCCCTTTGGGGCCCTCTGGGGGATCTAGGGATGGTGCTGTTGAATCTACAAAGAGCCTATAGGTCATTTAGAATTCTGCTTAACTAGCCACATCTTCTTTTAAGGAATTTTAAATCTTATAAAGTATTATAACATTATAGCACCCTTATTTACCACTTAAAGAGGATCTTTTTGTTCTGAATGTGGACATAGGCCAGGTGCGGTGGCTCACGTGTGTAATCTCAGCACTTCGGGAGGCCGAGGTGGGCGGATCACTTGAGGTCAGGAGTTCGAGGCTAGCCTAGTCAACATGGAGAAACCCCGTCTCTACTAAAAATAAAATTAAAAAAAAATTAGCCGGGCATGGTGGCACATGCCTGTAATCCCAGCTATTCTGGAGGCTGAGGCGAGAGAATCGCTTGAACCTGCGAGGTGGAGGTAGCAGTGAGCCAAGATTGTGCCATTGCACTCTAGCCTGGGCGACAGAGTGAGACTCTGTCTCAAAAAAAAAAATTAATTAAAAAAAAGAATTACATGCTCATTGGAAGACTTTTCTTCTTGTTGTTGTTGAGACAGAATCTCACTCTGTCGCCCAGGCTGGAGTGCAGTGGCACCATCTCGGTTCACTGCAAGCTCTGCCTCCTAGGTTCAAGTGATTCTCATGCCTCAGCCTCCTGAGTAGCTGGGACTACAAGGAGTGTGCCACTACACCCGGCTAATTTTTGTATTTTTAGTAGAGACAGGGTTTCACTATGTTGGCCAGGATGGTCTCGAACTCCTGACCTCATGATCCGCCCACCTCGGCCTCCCAAAGAGCTGGGATTACAGGCGTGAGCCACCCACCTGGCCTGGAAAACATTTTTAACAAAATTAAAACTAAGCATTTATGATCCCATTACCCAGAGATATCCACTATTGAAATTTTTGCATGTTTTCATCTGGTCCTGTTTTCTATGAGTATGAAAGCATTTACTTTTTACTGTATGCATGGTTTTTCCTGCTTTTTACACTTAATACTTCATTATAAATATTTTCCCACATCATTACCAGCTATTCCGAATTTTAATGACTGCACAATTTCCCCCTCTTTGTGTGTTCCACATGTGTTTGGCCATTATCTTATTGTCATACATAAGTGAACGCACTCAGTTAGCTCTCAGCTAATTCTGTTTAAGAGGTGGTTGTCCATCATAGGTTCACAATTACTCTTTTCAAGTAATTAAATTTGTGCTCAGAATTTTAAAAATGTTATATGTATTTCATAAGAGCTGCTTTCCTAACCATTCATTTGTTATTAATTTATTCACTCATGTCTTTTGAGTGCCTACGAGGGGCATAGCATCTTATTCCTAAACATATTTTACAGACCTAGAAAATTATGCTTTAGAACATTTGTATAATGATAGCTAAATTTCACACTTGCAAAATTACAAAAAGCTGTGTAAAGATTCAAGGGTCTTTGAAGCCATCTTTGGTTCCACTTACTTGTCATTATTTAATCAGAAAAGAGCCTTATTGGGACGCATATGGTGTAAATAGTTCAAAAGATATTTGGATGTCTTCATGACAGAGGGTTTTCTTACACTTCAGCCTTTAAAATGTCGCATTTTATTTTTCCACAGCTATGCACTTTTTTGGAAGGTGGTGCGTCATTTCTTTAAACCAGAAATTAACCGTTTTTTTTCTTTCTATGGGAAAATTTTCTTTTGTATGGAATTCTCTTGGTTTGCAGTAACATATGTGTTTGTAAAAGCAATATGCATGTTTTCAAATTTCCATCATGCAAGAGAGGACTTGTCTGTTCTACTGATTTGAATGGAATTGAACTCTAAAAGAACAGGTCCATGCATAACCTAAAAATCCCAAAATGCTAAATGAAATGAAAGTCCTGCTTATCCCACCTAATGTTTGCCGGGGAGGCTCAACTTGGAAATGAAAGATAACAACAAAGAACATTTGAACTCGGCTAAGTTCTTACTGAGCTGTCGTGCATTTATTGAAGGTAAGTGAAACTCAGTTGATTTCATCCATAGGGGGCTTTATTACCTCTTTACGTATGAGCATAAATTGCTCTGAATTTTAATTTCAGGTTTGGGGTTTAGTACATTCTCAGACTAAAATAAATATTTTATCTCATCTAAAAAGTTTCTTTTGCATACTATTATTTGGAGACTCAGGAATTACAGATGTAAAGTTGAAAACTGAAAAGTGAGACAAACCCCTTCATATTCCAAGAGAACTTTTGAATACTTTGAGATTTTTCTGTAAAGAACTTCTTTCTTTTGTCTAGTATCACTGAAATGAAAACGTATACAAAAACCTGATCGCACTGTGCTAAATTAACATTTGCTTATAGGAAAAATATATTTTTCATTTTCCCTATTTTATTCTTTTAAACTTCTGCTGTTTAACCTACGATGGGCTCTTTAAAATGGATCTACTTTTAACCCTATGTGGGACCTGTGTAAAATGCTATCCTGATATCCAAATCACTTTTGTTCCCAGCGGCACTCACGTGGCCCCTTTCTGAAGACAATAAGACCTCTCTATATACTCATTTAGAAGCAAAATTCTACCCTGATGTTACATTTTATATTGATTAACAATTAACTTATAAGTTGCTGCTAAGCTTAAGGACTTTTCTTTTTAATGATTTTTGCACGTGGGAGATACAGCCCACACTGAATATTTTAAAATAGAAGCTTCCCTGAGGGCAACATTTCTGTTCAGTTGCAATATATCATATAGGCCTTTTATGGCACCTTCAGTTTGTGGACACGTATATTCAATGTAATTTTCCAACTTTATTTATTATGCTATAAAGTTTACTTTCAACATTTAAAGTGCTGTTCTCAATATCAAGGTATTTAATGGTGAATATCATGTAATCATTGAAGAATCAACACTTATGGATTATTGAGAGACATGTACTTATACCACTGGCTGGCTTTAGGACTTTGTTCAAATTAACTAATTATACTTTAATATTATTTGAATATAAGACAATATTTTTCTTTTTTTATAGAGGACTTGAGGCTTTTCTTAGAATCATAACTACCTTTCTAGGTTCTCACTGATTCTTGCCCCAGTTTTAAGCCTACTGTACAGTGTTTTACTTTAAGGAGTACTCTGATCTCATAGTCTAAAATTAGGGAAAACTCAATTTGAGAACATTTTTTATTTACTGGTTGTGCCTTTAATAGCCATAGACATATTAACTAATTAGTAGGCACGATGACATCTGTTTGTAGTACCAGCTACTCGGGAGGCTGATGTGCGAGAATTGCTTGAGCCCAGAGATCGAGGCCAACCTGGGCAAACAAACAACAAACAAAACAGATAAGTAACTAGTTTTTTTTTAGTGCTTACCATGTGTAGGCACAGTATTGTTTTTAAGCATCATTTCATCTGAGCCTCACAACTCTATAAAACAGAGCTGCTATTATTTCATGAAGTCAGAATTCAGATACCAACTGTGGGACTCTAGAGCCCAAGTTTTTAAAAATCTATAGCCTATGTTAACTACTAATGTATTAAGTATAGCTATTTATGTAGAAGTTCTCCAGTAAAGTAATTTACTATTTTCAAAAGCGATTTGATGCAGCTTATCATAAAATATCAACATGTAAGACCGTAAAAAATTAGATGAAACAAGGAGTCAGAAACATAAAAAATAAAAGGTGAGATTATTATAATTAAAAGCTAAAAACCTGTGCTAAATTGATTACTCCGATAGAACAGTAAACTTAGGAATGCTTCCCACGGACAAGCAAAAAAGGAAAAGGTGATGGGTTATATGGCTCTTACTTAATAAAGGGAAATATATACATATTCTTCAGTAGGGACAAATTTCAAACTTTGTTCTGATACTAAATTCCAGCAATTTAGTACATAAATTTTTCCTTCTCTCCTCCCTTCCTTCATTCAACAACTACTTTATAAATGCCTTTTATGTCTGTAGTATTGTTCTAGTCACTGGGGACTCAATAGTTAGCAAAATAGTTCTCTGCCCATATGGAAAGTGCAGTAGTGGACGAAATTAGCCATTAATCTTTTTCTTAGTTGCAAAATGGGATTATAGTTCTATAAGAGCACATAATAAAAGGAGTATAGTCCTATGAAAGCACATAACAAAAGAATATGACCTAGACTTGGAGTTTAGGAGAGCTTTCCTGAAGAAGTGATATGAGAGCTGAAGTCTTACGCAGAAGTTATCCAGGTCATTTCTTGCAAAGCGCTGCCCATAGACAATAGCACTGGCATGATCTAGGGGTTTCTTAGAGATACAGGATCTCAGGTTCCAGCCAGGACCCATTGTCAGAATCTGCATTTTAATAAGAATTTTAGTTAATTCCTTTTAACATTAATGTTTGAGAGGCACCGATCTAGAGAAAGGGCTGGGATAGGGTAGAGGGAACAATGTGTTGAAAGGCTTTGTGGCAGGAAGAAGACTTGACAAACGGAAATATGAGCTATGTGGCTGGAGTTGAGTAAAAGGAAGAGGAGAAATGGCATGAGAAGGTAATGAATATCTATGCACCCTCTGGCCACTTGAACGGGGCTGATAGGCCTGACAGACATGAGGCTCTTTGGTGATTGCTAAGCAGAGGAAGAACATCATCAGATTTCTATTTGGAAAACATCACCCTTGCAATATAGAGACCAAATAGAGAATATTCACAGTAGAATCAGAGGGCTATTTAGGTGGCTATTCTGGTATCTAGGTGAAAGATGATAGTGTGAAGACAGTGAGAAACAGAAGGGTTTAAATTAATTGGCTTTGATAATGGGTTTAATAAACTGGTGAAGGAGACTGACAGGTCAAAGATTGCTTCTTCTGAATGGATGAAGCCGCTGAGATAGGGTATCCCTGGCAATCAGATTTGGAGGGACAAATAATCAGCTGGCTCTTAGACATGTTGAGTTTCAGATGCTTTTGAGGCAGTGGTAATATCAAAAATTTGGTAGAAAAGTGAGTTAAGAGTGATCTAAATTGGAGATACAAATTTGGGAGTGAGATTAGGTAACACATTGGACATTAATTTAGGAAATATGCAAAAAAAGTTTTTCATAGTGTCATCTCTTGTATTGAATTCCAATAATGCTTGCTGATTTCATGAAAGCATTTTTATAGAGTGCCAAATTAATATAGTCCAACCCCATTACTTTCTATTTTTAAATTCTGAAATAGAGTTTATAGAATCTGAGAGAAATGGATAGTCAATATGCCTTTTTAGTCTTTCTCAAACCTTGATTGTCTTGACCATGTTTTGGTAGAATTTGGTTGGAACTCACCTAAAAATTAAATTCCAGTGCCTTTAGCATGGATACTATATGCTGCCAATTGCCTAGCCCACAATAATATTTGAATTGCCACTTATTGAAGTGAGAACTGTATGTTTTAGATACCATATTCGCAGATGGTAAAGCTGATGTTCTATTATGAAAATTAATAAGCCTGACAAAACTGTCTACTGAAATATAGTGTCATCCTATTTCTGTGCAAAGAAGGGCTGCTAGGGGGTGTATCTAAGCTGTGATAAAACTAATCTTTAAAATATATTTGATTATGTTCAAACAAATAAAGACATGTTTGCATATCCATAGTGTGGAAGATATAATTTGACAAGGAAATTTAAGTGTAGATTTTATCAATCAACCATATTAGCTATGAAATATAAATGTGGCTCTTATAGAATAAATATACAAGTACAAAATATACTTTCAAGAGGTTGAATGTATTAACCTACTGCGTGGAGAGAGGAGCTGGAATCAAAGGTTAATTATAAAAATATTTAACGACTGATATGGTATGGTCACAAACCAATAAGAAAAGACATCAGTCATATTGCTGAAGGTGTGCCCCAGAGAACCTGATGCTATAAAAGGCATAACTTGAATTAGCTTAGGTGGGGGTATTTTGGGGATAAGGAACCTGGGTGGATAGGTGCGTAGGTGGTCCTTAGGGGAGGGGTAAGAGCATTGGTTAATGGTTAGTGATTAATGATGATTAATGGCAGTGTTTCATTATTTTAATAATCAACATAGCTATTCTGTTACCTACTGCCTGAATACCAGCCCTGCCTAGAATTACACATTTGAATGATAAGAAACGATAAAACCAGTAATCTTTGATTTGAACATGGTTAATATTTCGCTATTATTTTTGACAGTGATTTACCAATAGGTTCATCTGCTTTTTAAGGCCATACATAATACAACTATGAAATCTGTAATAGGAGAAATCACTTATCTTCATTGTCTTTCATAGGAAAGTAGTGATGTCATGCACCCCAATGGAATTATTCCTTTACAAGTAAGCAAGAAGGGGAAGAAGTAAAATATAGACCAGTTTTACACTGTTATAATTGGAATATGGTCTACAAATGATTGTTCCATTCCCTTTGATTCTGGGAAGAGTTTTCTGGCACAGGCTCTGAGACAGTATTAAGTTAGAAATCTTAGTTGAGATTATATTACTTGGAGGACAAAGCAGCACAGCTTGAAATGATCCTGCCATAAACTGCTTACTTTCCTGACCCCTCACTGTCCTGGAACTAAAAGAACAAGTGTGAAATAATTGAGAAAGCGCACTCAACTGAATTCAGGTACTTGAAGAAGTTCAACTTTCTCTCCTTCATACTGACATGCTTCTGGAATTCCACTCCCTCTTCTACCTTCTCCATCCTTTTTTCTGACTATGTTCTGTGTTCTTGGCTATGTTTCTTACAGAAGATGGTGAATTCACCTCCGATTGTGAATGGCAATTGTGTTAGTCTGTTCTCATGCTGCTGATAAAGACATACCCGAGACTGGGTAATTTATAAAGGAAAAAGGTTTGATGGTCTTACATTTCCACATAGTTGGGGAGGCCTCACAATCATGGCAGAAGGTGAAGAAGGAGCAAAGGCACATCTTACGTGGTGGCAGGCAAGAGAGAAAATGAGAATCAAGCAAAGGCGAAACTCCTTATAAAACCATTAGATCTTGTGAACTTACTCAGTATCATGAGAACAGTATGGGGGAAACTGCCCTCATGATTCAATTATCTCCACCTGGTCCCACCCTTGACCCATGGGGATTATTACAATTCAAGGTGAGATTTAGGTGGGGAGACAGAGTGAAACCATATCAGCAATTTATTTATCTTTGATAATTAAAGCAGTCTCATTATTTTGTCTATGTCATGGTTTAAGCTTGGGTCCATCACTCTGAACCTTGCGTGTGCTCTGATCAATCTGAACATATGAACCAAGCTACTTTTCCTAGACTTTGTCTTAATTACTACTTTGTTCCTTCTCCTACCTTTGGGAGAGTATCTGTTATAAATGACTCTGTGACATTTTGCATCACTTTTTACACATTATTTTAATGCCAGACTTTAAAGATTATGCTTGTATGAAGTATAATCTTTTCTAAAATGGCTAGATACACTTATTCAGAAAACTTGATTTGACTGGCTTATAAACAAATTACACTAAATTCTGATTTCCAGAGTGTATTGGTAAGTGGCATAACAAATGATTATCACATCAATTGTAGTTTAGGGTTTTTCATTTGTTCGATGAGTGCTGTGGAATCCACTGAAGAAGGACAATCTCAGGAAAGAAGATTAAGAAAAAACAGGATAATATTCTACTTGTTGCATTGAAACAGATTTATGAGAGGAATTTGGCTGAATTTTTTCTCCAGTTCATCTTATTTTCAATAACAGATAATAATGATCCTACTTATTTGGTACTTATATGCTTATCTGTATTTAAAAATAAAAACAACGTCTTGAGACATTATTTAGGAAGTAGTGTTATAGTGTTACATATGCACTGCTTACCCTGTGGTTACCTAGCTATTAATCATTATACCTAGTTATTAACCATTAATGTGGTTACGATAGAGTCAATTGAAATACCATCGCAATTTTAATTTCAAACTTCAAGGTTTTAGAATGTATTTGTTGTGATTGAGATATTTTTGCTCTCCCAAGAGAATAAAACTCTAAATGGGAAAATGTACTGTTTCTTGAGAACCAAGAGATGAAATGGGAATACTTTCATATTTAAATCCATGGAAAACTTAATCTTGGAGGGATTATTCCATTTGTATAGCACATATGAGGAAATTATGACCTTCAAATAATCTCAAAATTGACTTAAATTTCACCCTCATCCCCAAAAGAATGGGGATGGTACTAAAGATTCTCTTGTTTAATAAATATCTTTGGGCCACTTGTAAAAAAAGAATCTCATTTTGCCCATGATGTCATAGTGTCAGTGGTGTGTAATTACCTTCACTGGGACAATATGCATTATTTCTCTTATTGTTAGAAACGTTTGAGATATAGTCTAATTTATAGCACTCTCAACTCTTGTCAGCTGTATAAAATCCTGTTGTTTCACTTTCCAAATAATTTTTCCTTGTAAAACTTTCTTTCCTTTGTCTCCTAATAAATATGCCCTTTCTAAATCTTTTTTCTTTTCAAATGAAAAGACTAAAAGGACTACTTTTGTAATTAAAAGTCATTTTGAAATAACCTCAGAAGATTGTTCCTAGATATCAAAACATCTTTATGGTCCCATTTCTATGGCAAGAAAGACAAGCAACTGGAATCCTGCACATTTTACTGTAGTCTACATTAATTACCTTCTATTAAAAAATGACAAAGACCTTTTTGAAAGAGAATCTGGCACTCTTTCCACAGAAATGATGGCAGACACCCTACTTTGCTGATTTCTTGACACTTCTAATTACCTGTATTCATCTGAAATCGTTTCCTTTGTAGAGAGTTATTGGCATGATTTTCTGAGAACAAGAGGAAAATGGAAAACATTTTAGCAAGTTAAGGAAAAAAAAATCAACAGTATCATTGTTTGCCGCTTTTGTTGAAACTACCTACACAAGTCATTTGAGGGACATGAAGGTAAATGAAAGGTTATACTTTGCCCTGCACGTTGTTGCTGGTATTTGTAATGTCAATAACTGTAGAAGGTTGTCAGGAAACTGGAGAGATAAAGGTCAATAGCAATGACAAATATAGCATTGTATGTGTTTGAATATGCAATATCAGGCTAATGTGCCAGTAGAGGTTTCACACCCTGGAAATATCAATCAGGTGCTATATGAAACCCACCTATTGTTCTCCAGTTTCCTAGAATGTAATCAGAAGATTTTAAGATTGAAAACCCACTAGAGAATCTTTTTTAGTCGGGAGCGATGGCGATATCATAGCCATTGCTGAATACACATATAAATGCTCATTATTTCTTTTAAAAGTGGGATTACAGAAAACGTTAAAAGTTATCCAGTTTCTCAGATGCATCACTGGTGGGATATTTAAGCATTTTTCTTCTCCCCAAATGAGAAAGACGCAGTTCAGCCTTGTATATTATTCTACTAAGGTGGATGGCAGCTCCTTTCAGTGTTATAAGCTAAATTAAATATTAAGTATGCTTTTCACAGAATCTTGACAAAAATTTAGTAGGACTAGTGGTAAACCCTTACACCAAGTCCTGCTTCCTGTTGATTTTGACATGTTAGAAAGTATGGGCATTTGTATTCAATAATGAATTATTTACAAATAAAATGCGCAATAGGTTACTTAAACTGTGTCTCTGCTAAGAACTGACTTGTTAAACACATTTTCTCAAAGCCAAACCGAAGCATTCAGATTCAGTAGAAAAATGCATCTGTCTTCCTTTTAGTAAACTGTACTAAAGAATTTATTTAAAACCTTTTGGGAAATGAAAAGTAAAAATGAAATAATAAGAGATCTTTTAAATGACTGTGCTTCAAGTTGGTCTTGAGGAATACCTGCAGGATATAAAGGCATTGGGTGTGAAATATAGAGGGGTCATATTTTATGGATATTACTTTTTAACTTTTGCATCTGCTGGTGCTCTACATTAAAATAAAATATTTCGAAAAGTTTACTCTTCCTGAGACATTCTGCATTTTCATGGGTATTAAGACCTCTTTCCCTCACCCTGACCCCATGCGTAAGTCATCCTTCCCAAATGCATACACAGACCACATGGAAAGAGAAGTGGGAAAGAGATTTGCTACTGAAGATTGTACAGAGTGACAGGAAAAAGAGCAGGAAGCTCAGCAGCACCCTGAGGTGACAGAATAAGGGAAAAGGCTGGAGGGGACAGAGAGGGCCTGAAGGAGAAGAGAGTTGGAAAGAAAGATAGAAATGATTTAGGGAGGGGAAAATAAAGAAGGAACATCATGAAGGTAAAGTATAAATATAATTTATATAATAAATTATATTTAATTTACATAATATATATAATTTAATTTATATAATAAATATAAAATAAATATAATTGTTACATAGGAAAAATGAGATTTACTGAACCCAGAGAAAGAAGAAAGATAGACTGTAGAGAGTGAGAGAGAAAGGTGTAATATTCAGAAGGCTGATCAGGAAAGAAGTTGCTAGATAGAGGGAAAGAAATGAATGTAGCAAAGGGTCTCTGATGTTTCTAGCCAAGGGGGTCTATCCATTCAAGGAACAATAAGTCAGAGGCTCAATTTCACTTGGCTTCTACATATGCCACGTGTAAACGAACGTGTTTAGGAAGACACATGTCATAGTCACTGCAGTGAATATACGGTGTTCTTGCACACTTCTTTTCATTTAAAAATATTCTATAGAGTTCCTAGTGGAGGCTTTTTGACGTCTATTTTTTTTATAAAGCTCTAATTATTTCCAGAGAAATAATAATTTTAAAAGTCCTCAAACAAAAGCCCTAAGTGATTTAAGTAGGGCATTTTGAGTTTGGGTTATTTCATCTTTCACTAGTTTCTCTTTGTATTTAGTTAGGTTTTGATTACATTTCTGACCTTCAGATAAGACTCCTGTGTAAGTAAACAGTCTGGTCAAATTCACCATGTGCCAAATGACAGTTATAGAACAGTCCCAAGGTCTTATTTATTTTACTTCTTATTTTTTGTAAACTGAAATGATATAAACAGAAGAAGACCTTAATTTTTCTGTGTCTTCTTGCTTGAAGGTATTATTTTCTTCATGAAAGCAACTAATGGGTTTAAGAAACCATAGAAGGACTCATATGCACCAGACATGGGTTAGGTAGAGAGAACTTTTCTTTGCAATTTCAGCAGCTTGGATGCAGGTGCTGGAAGCAATAGAGCCTTGCACTGTTTATGTAAGAGTGTCTACAGGCTAACATCTGGGTGAGAATAAAAACTTGAAGATTTCATTTGTTTTATTTTATTCCCCTCCCTCTCTTTTTGTGTAAAGGTTAGTTTGGAGATGAATAGATACTAGAGTTCAAGCAGTTTCATAATATTTCTTGTGATCTCTGGCCAGGCACAGCGGCTCACGCCTGTAATCCCAGCACTTTGGGAGGCCGAGGCGGGTGGATCACCTGAGGTCAGGAGTTCAAGACCAGCCTGGACAACATGGTGAAACCCCGTCTCTACTAAAAATACAAAAATTAGCTGGGTGTGGTGGCATACGTCTGTAATCCCAGCTACTCAGGAGGCTGAGGCAGGAGAATCACTTGAACCCAGGAAGTGGAGGTTGCAGTGAGGCGAAATCACGCCATTGCACTCCAGCCTGGGTGACGAGAGCAAGACTCCATCTTAAAATATATTATATATATATATATATATATATATTTCTTGTGATCTCTTTTTTAATTAAGCAAGATAACACAAATAATGATCATTTTGCACAAAGTAGGGCTTTTTTTAAAAAATTGATAATTGGTATTGAAAATCAGCTTATTAAATCATAATTTTCTATTGAATCTACATAATTTTTCAATTTTTTCTTTGCTTTCACAGGACAGTATTAAGGCAATAATAGAATTACATAGCGATTTTGCTTTTCGCTTTCCTTTGTTCATTGTTATTATTACAGGTCAGTTTAGTCATCAATAGCCCACAGTGGGAACTACTCAGAATTTGCAGAATTCATCCATAGCTTTTTCTCTGCCAACTAAAAGTTTCATATAATTTCTAAGTGGAATAACCTACTCTACAAGGTGAATGTGCTGAAGGAGTACTGTAATTTGCAGGTGTTAAGGATGAGAGAGATTAGATATAATTTTAATCATATCTATCTTCTCTATCTCTCTATGTAGACGGATAAAGTATTAGACATGACAGAGGGTGCAGTTGTGAGGAAAATCATAAATCTCAGGTCCTTTCTGAGGTAAGAAAAGGGTGAAGGCCAAATGCTTCCAGTTTTCTAGAAGTTAACTTATGCTTACTTCCATACACCAACAGCTCTCTTTTCTCTCTTTCACTCATACCTGCCACATTCGCCAAGTCTTCTTGTTTGGAAGAAAAAACTATCTACCTTTTAGGGTAATGTTAATCTTTTAAAGACATTTTTTCTTTGTAAAAACTCATAATCTTATTTATTAAGAGTGTGCTTATGGAAATTAAATGGACATATAATTATTTCAATTATTTTTGTATTCTGAAGAAATTGTTGAGGTCCTGATACTGTCCAAGACATTGTGATGGGAATTTAAGCAAGAGAGAACAACCAATGTAAAAAGGAAAAGTTAGAGGGAACAAGTGAAAAAAATTATAGTGAGGGTTATTGGAAAAAAGCATAAGCAATTAACTGGTGGAGAGAAAAAAATAAACTTTAAATATAAAAAATGAAAGGTTTATTGAATTACAAGTAAGAAAAAAGATAACAAGGGTCCACAGTGGATCATAAACTAATTATGGGTTAAAAACATAGTCTGATTGTTCAAAGACAAAATACTGACAGATAGTCATTGAGAATTTAGGAAATAGAATCATTCAGTTTATATGCATTATTAATCTGTTCTTTGTTATCCTGTTGTGTCCTTTAGTATCCTAATACTTATGCCAAATGTGCAGAATTTGGAGTAGGTCCAGAGGAAGCAGCAAAATAACTCAAGTGTTGGAAAATAGTACCAATAAAACAAGGGTAAAGAGACTGGCCTTGTTTAGTCTGGAGAAGAAAAGACTTGGAAGGAATTAATCGCAGTCTTCAAGTTCACGAAGGAACACAGTCCTTTGCAGGTAGAGGTGAACAGCTGGTCTCTGTTTCCTCCGAGAATAGTACCAGACAGCAGGGTCTTAAATGTGGTAGATGGGGATTTCAGCAAGATATTAGGAAGAGCTTCTCCACCGTGCAGGGAGAGGATCTTCAGGATTTAACATGTGTTGAATTATTATTATTTTTGTAGTCCACTAGTCCAAATTGCAGAACAAAAAGAGAGAATGCGATCTATAAAACAGGAACCCCTCCAGGAAAAGAATCAAAAAATAAATAATTGTGGATCTAGGGATAAAGTCCATCTGAGATGAAAGAAATACTAAATTCCAGAAGTGTGTAAGAGTCAGGATACTTGATCAGAAAGGAAAACATGTTACGGAAAAAAGAAAGGGATTAAATAAAGACAAAATAATGAAAATGGAAAGGATGCCATGAATTTAGAATACATTTATAATTTTAATCAAAATTATATTTTGATGGTAAGAAAAGAATTCTAAATATTTTTAGGTACGATACATAACAGCCACCAGAAATTTTAATAAATACTGTGCAATTGAAGTCCTTAAATGTGAAAAATAGGACCAAAAAATAAAAATAGGGCAAATAAACAGCTTTGCCATATTTTATTCCCAGTTTTATATAAAACAGAAAATAATGGGGAAATGAACTAAATTTCTCAAATATTTTTCTCAAATTTCTCAAATTTTTTTTCGACCTTCTGATTTTTATGACAGGGGAAAACTGGGATTATCTGGTAAGTAAATAATACATGTGTACCACATAAAACAAGAATAAACAATGTATAGAATTCAAGAAGCAATATGGTAACAGAGAAATAACTCAGAAAAGTATTACAAAACTCATTAACACCCTTATCATGAGAGATATTAAGTGACTGCTCAGTGATACAGGTTTTATGCGGCTCAAACAAAGGAATATGATCCATGAATTCAAGAAACTTAGAAGGTTGTCATTTGATAACAATGTTGCAGTCTAGGTAAATCACCTGGGATTGTAAAATCTATTGCACTTAGGTGATGTTTAGGTGTATAAATACAAAAGCATAAGTGACCATTTCAGCAAACCGAATTGTTAAAGGATGTGCATTAGCTTTTAAAATAATTACAGAGGTTAAAATTGTTACTCGCCTTGAACTATGATTGCAACTCCAAAATCAAAATTGTGCTTTATGATCACAAATGTATTATATTATGGGTCTATATAAGCAACTTTCTGCATAGATGACTCAGTTTTATCAATTTTCTAGCTACTTTTGTTTTTTCAGACAATGGAATGGATCCTGCTTATGTTCAGCTTTGTTGAACAAAGTCTCAACATTTCACAGTTGCATTTTGTCATCGATAGGTTCAGTCTAATATGTTTTGCAATGCACTTTTTTTTCCTGATGTTTGAAACTTTTCTTCACTCTAAAAAGCAGAAAATAGAATAGCCCATATTTGAATTTATTTTGCCAAGATGATAGTTATGTATATTTTATAACATTCTGGTACACAGAGCTTAGCAATCTAAAAATAGAACCTTGAAAATATTTTTCTACTGCTTTTTAAAAATACACTTACGAATACTTGTAAAATGATTTTAGTTTGGAAATACATCTTAGTCTCTCTCTCTCTCTCTGTCTCTCGACAAAGAAAAGCCTTTTGTTCTGGTCTCTCTGGCACTACCTCATTCTGTGACTTTCTGCTGTCCCCTAGTGGCATGTTAATCTTCTTGACTACTGTGTGATTGCCCTGGAACCAATTCTCTACTCTTCTGTGCTTTCTTGTGACTCCCATTAGCAGATATTTAAAATACTATTAAACAACCCATGAGCTGCCTTTTAGAAGCAATAACCCTGTTCTTTAGCCTAGTTTTGCATTTATGAATTCTTACCAGAGTAAACATGTCCAGGGAAGGCATGCTATGTGGATACATTTGATTATTTCGCCACAATCAACATTTCAGGTTTTCAGAATCCTAACACAAAACTGATGAAAGCGAAATGTTATCAGTTTTGACTGTTCTATACATAACATACGGTAGCTAAAAGGTAATTTGTGACAGGTCAGACTATTTATGTCAATAGGTTTACAAACAAAAATTGTACTATTCCTTTTCCTTTGCTTTTCAAAATTCTGGTTGGTTACTCTCATTGTAATATTTGCTTTTTCCATGGTGACATATTTCTATAAAATATTTTAAAAAGAGAGAATGACATTATATATATCTGAAGCATTAGATGTAACTCATATATGTAAAAGACAGACTTGCATCAGCATTTACCCGAATGAATAAAAAATGTTCTCAAAATTTCCTGTATGTTATCCTTCTTTCTACATGAATCAGAATTTTTTTTTAAATTTAAAGATATTTTGGTTATTTTATCTCCCTTCTATGTTTTATGTGCTTGAGCTACAATGTTCAGCTCTAATATGGTGTTGGGAAAATTTTCAGTACAGCATTTTAGTTTTCTGAATTAGTAATTTCAAAATGTATGTAATAAAAATGCAATGTAAGAATTTGTCAAAAACAATATTTCAGTTTTTTAAAAAATTTAACTTTCACTGAAAAAGATTACTAAAAACCTGGCTTACACAATTCTTTTTAAAGATGGCTAAAAGCAAACTAAGGAGAATTTACAAGAAAAAAGGTCTGATGAAATCTAGCCCATTAACTGAACATTACAGAAATCTGAGATGTATACTGAACTAATGATTTCTTGGCACTGTCTTGTTTGGCCCTCGTCATGGTTTTGACAATTATCACATGAATAGCAACACTTTTTTCTTTCTGAACTCAGGGGGAAGGGAGTTTGGAAGGGGTTGGAGCGGGAAGGAGGCCCAAAGCCCTGGAAACTCCTATTTCTTAATAATTCAAGGGTACAGTTTGGCCGTGTGGAAGAAAAAGAACTAAGCTGTAAGGTTCTGTTCAGTGACAATGTTCTTGTTTCTTCAAAGAGAAGTTGATGTAGTTTTTGAACTGCCTCTCATCTAAAAGGTCAGATTGCTGCCCAATTTAGTCATTTTGTCTGTTTATACATGCCTCTGTTGGGATAAGATATCAAAAAACAAAGCTCTAGATTGCAATCAATCTTGGCTTGAGTGCAGTCATCCAGCCAATCCAAGAAATCCTACTGACTACCATGGGGAAAGGGGAAAGGAAAGGTTTAAACCTCCTAAACTTTTTCTCAAGAGAAACCTCTTCTAAACTACTTTTCTAAACCTCCCTAACAAATGATGGAACTCACACCCCCTCTTTCAATTTTGCCCTGCCATCCAATTTCTCAAATTCAAATGACATCGTTTTCTAAAAATATATTCTCCCTCAACCATTTTAATTTACAATAGCTATTTTTTCACACAGAAATGTCTGATTTTTTTAGTTGTCTATTCAGATTGTAAATGTTCCAAAAATGTTCTCCTGGAGTTATTTTTAAAAACTCACGGTATGTTAGATAATAAATATTGTTGTTCTGTTACTGGAAACCTTGAAAGCAACATATTTGACAGGTTAATAGGAATGAGAATTCCATTTGAAATTTTAATTAATTTTAGTTTCGATAAATGTGCCTTTCAAAATCTTAATTCTAACGAGTAAATGGGAACATTTCTTTAATGTTATAGATTATATTCAGTTTATTATCTTCTCGATTATTTGGAAAATAAAAACAGGAGTTTCTTTATTTAAAAAAATTAAATCTAGAGACAGTCTTAATAAATCTCCTCTAAAGTAATATAGCATTATCAGTGGCCTATTCTCTACAGAATTAGGTTTTCCAAAACAAATAATAAAGCTGAGCAGTCCTACTTTTTACAACTCTGGAGACTATCTAAACAAAATGAACAGATTTATAGGGCTATTTTTAGTGTGTGTCATTGCATTACAGTTTACATTTGCTTTCGAACCTTATTTGACATTCTTGGGAGAAAAATACAGGCAGAACCCTCA
Organism: Hylobates moloch; assembly: GCF_009828535.3. Classification (NCBI taxonomy): domain Eukaryota; kingdom Metazoa; phylum Chordata; class Mammalia; order Primates; family Hylobatidae; genus Hylobates; species Hylobates moloch. The sequence continues at coordinate 77,789,652 of NW_026652289.1, forward strand.
TTAAGATCCTCAATAAAGGATAGTCTCCAAAGGGCAGTTACCAAAAAACCAAAGTTGAGGCATGTATAAGAACGTTCCTTTGGACTTCGTGTCATGCTGCTTCATTTTCATTTGTCTAAATAGTACAGCCCTGAACCAAAATGCAGATTTATAGGTTCTGTTTATAAAAATCATCAGGCATTGGTATAGTCTACATTGTAATAATAACTGAAGTGAAAGCACATTTTTAATGGTAGGAATTTTCTCACAGCAACAGGTAAGTACGCTACACCTAAATAACTATTATTTTTCCATAAATTGTATATTCGCATTAAAGTGAAAATTAACTTGCTGGAGAAGCATAGTACAATGTTGTGATTTTCTGCAAGCCATTCTCCCGTGAATAAAAATGCATGGAAAGCCTTATGTAATGTTATGAAATATGTCATCACACATAGATTTATGGAAAAACCATGTACTATTTTGAAATATAGATGCAAGGATTAAATGTTTCCATTTTGTGTAAACCAAGTTTCTCTAGCAGTTTGTTCAATGTGAGGAGAAAGGCCAGTGCCTTCCATCGTGAAGGGGACCCAATTTCACTTGTATGTACAAATAAGGAATGAAGAATTCATCTCCCTTTGTTTATTCCGAAAAGATATATTGAGAGGAAAATGTTAGAAATCTAAGACCAGATACATATTTAACTGCTTTATCCATTTGTTTTCTTCTATGTAAACGGGAACACTTTGATAAGGTTACATTGTACCGGAAACCTAAATTGACACCCTGTTCAATGCGTTGTGTGCTTTCATATTAATTGTGTTCATGTAAAACTCCCTAGTAAGGAAATGCCTTAGCTGCAGACATCATTTAGTTGAGCCTTATAAATAGAGTTCAAATTCAAAGGTAAGAAAACAGACAAGAATTTTACACCAACCACCCCCGATAAGATTATGTTTTCAAAGCAAAAACATGTCTACAAACTGTTGTGGTGTGGAAATGTCCGATTAAATACTTAAGAAAACATGCTTTCCCACAGAGCAGCCTCTTTATTTGCATAAAATCTTTCCTTAGATCAACAACAAAAAAGTAACTTGGCACAACTATTGGAGCTTATGAAAAGTCAGGGTACCACATTTAAACCTGAAAAATAGATTTCTATAAAATTGTGGCTTCATAGGTTGCTCTCTATGAACTTGAATAAGTTGAAAAGTGAAAATGATACATTTGGACTGGAAGAAAGTAACATTCATTGTAGCTGCTGAAAAAATATAAATTAAGGCACTTTGGGAGGTTTCAAACAGTTTGCTATAGACATCTAAGAAAGTAGTTTTATAGCTTGATGAGTGTTTTTAACCAGTTAAAGATGTTACCACAGCTACCTAAAAGCCACGTTGTAAACAATGCCTTTGATTAAAAGATTGTCAGATTTTTCTTTTTTTTTTTTAGATTTGAAGATTTCAGTTATCCTATTTCTTTGGCTTTGCAGTGTAAAGAAATTACATTAGTATAGTAAATTTATCAATTACTAATTAGTTTGGTGGTGAGTGCCTAATTTGGGTTTCTGTATAATATTGGGCCAGTTTCAATTTCTTCTAGCGTTGGTTTATCCCGACCTATTTAACATATGAATTAAGCCCAAATATCTTTCAAAATTCAAGGCTGTACTTATTCCCGCCAAAATAATAAAAAATAATTTATTGTTGTAATCTCGATTTATGGTTTAGTTAGGCAGAGTGAAAATATGACCTCTGTAGGACTCCCCATTGCCCCTTAAATTTCAGTTTGCTTTACAATGGGTTTGTGTGCTGGTGAAAGTTGGTGCAGCTAACACTTACTATGTCGATTTAAAAATGAGCTGCTTTTGATTTTAAAATAATATTTAAACAAGAGAAGAAAAAAATTCTCTAAAAATATTATTTTGCTCCTTGTAACTTTCAATAACCCCCCCCCAAAAATCAAAAAGATAAACGTAGTTGTAAGACAATATATTGCAAGCAGAGACAGATGAGGCATTTTTCAAAATTAAATTGCTATGACAAGCAGTTGTAAGGCAGTCTGTTTTCTTATTTTGGGGGAGAGGTAGATTAGAGGCCTCATAATTGAAAATACATACCCACAGCAACCAAAATCTTCTTTTTAAGATATTCTCTTTTTTTAATCAAAAATAATATCTTCTTTTTTATCAAATATACCCACAATGTTTCATAATTTTGGTGATCTTTGCTTTCCAACTTTGGTGGATTTATTTCAAATTTTTATGACATTACTTTACATGTTGCATATTTTTGTCCATAAATGGTAGCTATTTGTGTGAAAAATAGAACAAAGCATGAAAATATGGCTTTTCTTCTCGCTCCATTTTTGAAGTGGAATATGATCATTAGCCAGGGCTGTGGTTTAGTAGCAGTAACATTTTGAAAAATAGCCTAAATAAGTAGATGTTAAATTAATCAAAAATGAGACTATTATTTTTAAAAGATGTATACTATTAAGATTTTTCAGCTGTAAGTAACTGTTATGAAGAAAATAGAAGGTTGCATCTTTAAAAAATTAGCATATGCTGCCTCTTTGGAGTGTCAAAAAGATTCAGTACTTAACTCAGATTTGTGAGAATCGTAATTAAGAAACTGTTCATGTTTATATTAAAGTCACATGATTAAGCCTGAATTTAGAAGTTGATGATGCAGCAGTAGATGCTACTGTGACTTACTTGAAGTGTTTGTCTCTTTTATAATTTGGAAAAAGTGTCTCTATATCAGCTTCCTCAGAGTCTACAAGGATGCCTCACTGGTGAAGTAAAGAACTTTATCCAAATCCCTTCTAGTGTTTTCACTTTGTTACTCAAGTCAGAGACAAAGCATATTTTCTCAGGCATTGATTTTGTTTACCCTCTTGTGGTTAATAAGAATTTATCATTGAAAGGTCCTGCAGGTTGAAATGCATGTAAAAATCAGTTTTGATTTCCAAAAACCATTTATAGTAAAAGCAAAAGGAATTTCAATTATTTTATCATGTGGTTTATATATCTAGGAATACTTTTAATTAAACACCAGTCCATAAATAAGCAAATAATAGAAGTTAGCAGAGAAGCAGTTGATCTAAATCATGACAGTTGCTCATTTATCTTTGTCCTAACTAGACAATAGGAAATGACACTATGCTGTTGTTTTCTGTGCATTAAGATTTCCTTCTTAAACAAATGCAATTGAGGTGGTTTGTTTTCCGACAGCCTAGCACACACTGCCAGTGGCCAGAGTTTTGTCTCATCTTCATCCAGAGGAGGATTAATCTTGGTGATGGTGCAAACAAAATGTATGTCTGGGGTCAAAGTGCAGACTGCCTTTTGGGATCTGCATTACATTAATGTCATTTTTGGGTTCCTGACGTTAATCAAAACCAACACCATAAAGCGTCACTTAGCTAATTTGTGTATTATTGTCAATGTTACCATTAATTATGCGTTTGTGAGGAAAAAGAGGATTAATGAGATGTCACAGGTAATTTACAACGATCAGGCTCCCCAGGACATTAAGAAAACACTAGCTGGGTAAGATTACCATGCAATCATAATAGTATGCAAGAGGCAAAAGTCTTTGTTGAGGCACCACACTAATATTGTCCATCATCATCCAAATCTCTCTTCACTAGAGTAATTCCTAACTTTTACATCTCTTGTTCAAATTAAATATTTGTCTTGTCCTAAAACATTAGGCCAAATGTATTAATTGTGAGACATTTGTTGACGTGTCTCTCCAAGTTCTGAGGATAAGCTATTGTTTCTTTTGAAAGGTAGGCAGAGTCACACAGGACTAATTCTTTACTGTGCTCCACGAACTTGGGTTCACATTTAATATCCCTATGACAACAGTTTAGGTGATTTACGTGGTTGTCTTTAAATCAGTCTGATAAAAAGATCTCTTATATCACTGTTTTCTCCAGCCTCGCCTGCACTCACAACCGTGTAGATAAAGGGCTTTTGCTTTTTCTCATCCCGTTTCTGGAATTCACTCAGTAAGGAGAGACAGAATAACCTAAGTATTGTATCAGCACAACGCACAGTGGGGTAGAGGCTCTGAAGTACAGTTTGTACTGTGGTCTAACTGGCCATCTGGAAACAGGAGCGCTGGGTCTCAGCTTCCCTCTATTGCCCACTTGCTGTGCCATGTGGTGAGTTGGGGTCTGCTCAGAGAACAATCTGGAGCCTCCAAGGGCAAATCAGAGAGTGGTTGGTTCAGTCTGTGATTGGAGAATCAAGCTTGATACAAGTGCTCACTCAGAACCGGAGAACCTAGTGGCAGAGGTTCTGAGAGTCAAGAGAGGAGCTAGAGCTAGGGACAAGGAAGTACTTTGAAAGAATCAGGAGACAAGAGCATGAGAATTATTGAGAAAGAATTATTGGGAAATAAATCTATGACATTTATTTATTTAACAGATATTTGTTCATCTCTCATCACGCACTAGGTATCATGACAAGGATAGGGACACAGTGGGGAGCAAAACCAAACATGATCCCATGCAGTTGAGAGCTCCGGGCCTCGGTGACTCTATCAGCTTGGCTTCTGCAGGATGGAAAATGGATTGGAGGAGAGTGAGAGCGAATTATGGAACGGTCTGTAGGAGGAGTCAACTTGGGGAGAACATTTACTATTTTAATGTCAATTTTTGTTAACTCATATTAGTTTTTCTTGGTCTTATTTTTATTTATTTGAGGAATTATATGATAAAAATTCAGAATTATGTATTTACTTTCATACAGGTTTATACAATCCAGGTTTAAATCTCAGCTCTGGGAAACCTTGAACAAATTATTTAACCTGTAAGTGTCAGTATCTTTGTCTGTGAAACGGAGATAATAAAACTTACCCAATATAGTCATAAAAATTAAATGAGATAATTAATGTAAATTATGTAGCACAGGGCTCACCACACAATAAGGGTTTAACAAGCTGGTGGTTTTAAGCCTTAAATTTTTTTCAGGAACACCTGTGGAACTTCAAAAGATACAGCTGCCTGAGCCATACTCCAAACCTATTCAATCTGAATATCTGGGTCTGATCTCATTGTGTACTCTAGATGAAAATCACTGCAATAAAAATTAAATATTTATCATTTATTATTAGCAATTTAATTAACATTAATATCACAGTGAAACATCTAAAAAATTTTATCTGATGCCATAGTATAGAGGATATGTGGGATCACGAATTTTATCAGGTCCTTGTATGTGTGACTGTAATGTTTGGAGCCATACGATTTTAATTGTAGCATATAAAGATCTATGAAATAATGTTATGTTGCAATTACTGCTTATTTTTGTGTGTCTATGTGTGTGCATGATGGATCTATTTCCCTGGGGTGAGTGCAGAAGTTTGAGATGGCTGGCGTTATAGGAAAGCTATTTTTAAGAAAAATTGTCTATGCACTAGTATAAGGTCAAACCACAAGTGAGCTGAACTTCACCATCTATTAACAAACGAAAATAAAACATTTATTACATTGTCCATTCTTGCTTTTTTATATTTACGGTATATTCCAAGGAGATTTCCCTGTTGGGATAAAATTTCACAAGCAGAGAGGGGAAAGGAGGGGGAAGTTTAAATAAAAATGTTTTATTATTGATTTGGCATTGTTGGGGCTGACCATATAGATTGTGAAAATAATATAGTTTATTTCCTTTTTTTATTGGCTCTACAAAGTAATAGCTTAGCATAGCTATTAGTTTATCTTGTAACTAACCTTTGAACTACTTTGTGAATTGGTTGTTTTCCAGAAAGCAGTATAGTCAATAAAATAAACACTGAAAGATTCTTAATAGCATTAAGTGTACCGAAGGAGAAGATTCTGAAGAGAAGCTCTGCTCTTCCTCTGGACTGTGACATTTTATGGACTTGAAATTTCTTACTATATTATCATGGTCCTTGTAGTGACAAAACCCCTGCTCTAAGATTTGGGATCTATCCATTATAGAATTTATTCATGCTCTGAAATTAAACGGACATTGTGTTTAATTATTTACCGTACTGGCATGGTATGAAGAAAAAGCTATTATCAAAATGTTCTGGCCCAAAGGAAGTTTACCAAGGGATTAGATATTATACATAAAGATCTAGTTATTTTTATGACTATTGTTTTTTAATGTGAGCGATCATATGTGAAACTGTGTATAAGACCCACTGAAATTATTATTTAAGACACCAGAAATGTGTATATGTTCATAAGTTTTGTTTAAGTGCACTGTTGTCATCAGAAACCAGGATTGCCAAGATATCTACTAAGTAAAGAGTAGAAAATGTTGCTCAGGTGACTACAAAAATTCCTCTTCAACATAATTATGAAAAAACTTTCTAGGATTGGGAAGCCTCTGTTTTATTTTCATGTCCAAGAGAGCTGATTAAGAAATTATCATATCATTTCTGTCTTTTCAACTACTGGCCAAGACATCCTGGTAATCCTCTAGATCACTACAATCTTATATTATCAATCAAACATCACCAAACCTATAATGCACTTATAGAGTATAAAGCTATACATGATCAACATTTCCAAAAGGAGAATCCTTTCAACATCATCAGTTCACCAGGAAAAAGTGTATCCTCATGTTAAACACCTTTGAAAAATAATACATTTATATTTTCCTCTTTGAAATTAACAATGTGCATTGACTTATTAAATGCTCCTATTATAAATAAATACTTTTAACTCTGAAAGTTATTTTTGCCCAGTAAAACATGGACTTCTGCTCCATGGGACACACTCTAGGTAACATGGCAGTAGAACATTTCTGTCTCCATTAGTTGGTCCAAGGGCAAGCCAGTGGGAGACGGGAGTTATTAGGAAGTGTGAGCAATTGAACCAGCTAGATACAGAATAACCAGGGGAAACCCAGGGCTACAGCTGGCACACCAGTGCTGATTGTCAGGTCCGTAGAGTGAGACGAGGGCCAAAATGGTTTTGTATTTCAGAACTCTGTAAGTAGGTGACCTGCACTGGAAGGACTTCACCTGTGAACTGCATTCAAATGGAGACAGAAATACCAACAACATCTGAAATGTAAAAAGCTGGTACAGAAAAATATGTATAAGGCACTCAGACATTCTCTGCCAACAACATCTGAAATGTAAAAAGCTGGTACAGAAAAATATGTATAAGGCACTCAGACATTCTCTGCATCTTCAAGGAGCTAGAATCACTGGGATCTCGTTATTCACCCTATGTAACCTTTCCTCTACATTTGTCACCTCAGATACCTTCCCTCCTTCTCCCTCCATTCTGGATGGTGGCTGGTCTTCATGTTTGTTTTGTTTTGTTTTTAACTTTCTTCAGGGGTACTCATTCTGATTTCCAGCAGCTCCCTTATTTGATAGTTTGGGTTTGTATTATTGACTGTGAATTGAACTCCAATTTGATTAACCCCACAATGACTTTTCACCAAGAAATACTCTAGTGCGTGTTCTTGCAAAAACCCTCTCTTCTACCTGTATAGAATCTTTCAGAAGCGAAGACAAAGGAATGCACTGAAACGTCCTTTCCTTATCTTGGTTCTCTACCTCACAATTTTTCCTCTCCCTCGTCTTCCTCCCCTGCCCGCTTCTCTCTCCCTCTCCCTCATTCTCCTTCTTCCTCACATTCTTTTTCAAATCACTGGGGCTCCAAACTCATTAAACTTTAGGTTCTTCAACTATATCGAAGTGAATAAATCTGTCCCTTAAATTAGTACAATAAGTTAATAGATCTTGGCACAAAAGATGAACACGAGTAAGAAAAAGTAGTAGCCAAGAAACATAGGGTTCTGAATAGGATTCCTCTTTTCTCCCTTGTTTTCTAAATTCAGCTCTTCCTTCCTGCATCCTAACCTCCATGCAGTCATCACTGGCTGCACTGCCCTTCAGGTCATAGTTGAAAAGTCATTTCTTCAGGGACCTCTTCCCTTACCATCAATACATAGTTAGATCTACTTTTACATGATCTTTAAAACTCCATAGATAGACTGTCTTAGATTTAATTAACAATCTAGATGTAGATACAACGCTACAGTCAAATGTTATCTATTCAGAAATTTTGTACAATTCCTGGACAATTAGAGACGTGTGACAAATTCCTTCATTACAGTACAAGAACATCTCTGTAACAGGCAGCCTGTACAATGGCTCCTTAAGATTCACCCTCCTGGAATCCATAGCTTTGTGTAATGTGTCTCCACTCACATGTGAGCTGGACACCATGACCCTCTTCTAATGCAGAGAATACTGCAAAAGTGATGAGATATCACTGCCAAGATAAGGTTACAAAGAGATGGTGACTTCCATCTTGCTGGGTCTCTCACGGTCTCTCTCTCTGAGCCCTTGCTCTGAGAAAAACAAGATACCATGTTGTGAGTGGCCCAATAGACAGAACAAGAGAGCAAGGAACTGGTGCCATGCTAATAGCCAGTGAAGACCTGAGGCCCACCATCAGCCACTCACCAGTGAGCCAGCTTGAAAATCAATTTTCCCTTGGTCCATCCTTGAGATGTCCGTCACAGCACATTGATTGTGACACTGTGAGAAACCTTGAGTTAGGGAACTCATCTAAGCCAAGCCTGGCTTTCTAACCACAGAACCAGTAGGAACAAATGTTGTTTTAAGCCATCAAGTTTTGTTTTGGGGAAATTTTTACTCAGCCATAGGTAACTAATACAGATTTTGGTACCTGGAGGTGATGTGCTGCCGTGGTGAATCGTGGGTCAAGTCTGGAAGGATTTTGAGGAGTGTGACAGAGAAAGGCTAATTTTCCTTGGAGATCTGGAACGGATTTCATCTGCATCTTCCATAAATTCGGGCTAACAAGAAAACATTAACAATAAGTTCTTGAGTTATATTTGACAGGGTTCTCACCAAAAACGCTGAGATTAAGGTGCCTTAAATATGATAGATATCCAGGCTAGTGAATATCTGTAATTTCACCTACTAGTAGCCTTTTATATGCATAATTTCCATCCTCTAAGTCGTATAACGTATACCACACACAGCGGATGTGTATGGTGATTTGATGCGGGACAGGATGCTCTTCTACAGCTTTTTACGAGGTTGTGAGTTCCCCCATTAACTTTTTATGGGTGTCTGGCTTGAATCTGTGCCTGTGAATAAATGATCACACTTTCTTTTTTTTTTTTTTTTCTCTTGTGGAAGTAATGCATTTCCATGCCACTTCAACTCTTGGTTCCATTTGCTTAGTAATTTATATTACAAATATGTTCTTAGCTCGTGCATAACTTTCTTTAAAGTCTGATTATCTGATTTTAGTGCAAAGAGAAATTCCTTTTTGCAACATCTTGAACTAAATCTATTCAGTGTTTTTGTTTTCATAAGTAGGAAAAAATTTGTTATCTACCCTGAAGGAATTTGCCCTCATGTACAATGGAGAAAGAGATGCTTATGGTTTAAGTGCCTAAAGACATTTGAGTCAAGACAGTTAAGAGTATAATATTGTGATTTTTAGATGGCATTCCTTTGAAAGTGAATATAATTAAATATTTTTACGTATTATTAGGTAATGCATCTGTATCTATCTATCCATTATCTATACATCTATATCTATCTATGTAGCTATCTCTGATTTAACAGAATCCATTTCTCATTTCATTGCACTGGGTAAAAAGAAAATGCAAGTCTAACCAATCTATGTTTTAAAATAATGTATGTAAATTGGGGTCTATTTAGATCAAGCCTATTCATTTAGTATGACCTCTCCTTTTCCACGTAACTTAAGAAACAGGATATTTGTACATCCTTCAATTACAGCCCAATGAGAAAAGAGGTAAATATGGGAAAACGCCTTTGGTCCCACTGGCAGGTGATTATTCCGCAGAATTTAAGTGATTTAGTAGTAACATGGTCCAGCCTTCTGGACTGAATCGTTTCAGCTTCCATCACCACCTAGGACTTATACACATACATTTGAAATAAGCTGTATTAATGAAAATTACCTACTGGTCAATCTTACATGTAATAAGGTAGAGTGCTCCTTAGGTGGTATGCTTTGAAGAAGTCTCTCTGATGTAAAATATCTTCCTCCACAGCATGCCACAGAATTCCAAATTCCAAATATTTGTTTATCCATAAGAGTCTATAAAGGAGCTATACGTTTCAACCAGCTTAAGCCATCCCTTGAAGAGGGGTTAACTAGTAGCTGGTAGCTAGTTAGTTTGTAAGGATTAATTAGCCTATTTGAATAATTGCTACTCATTGTTATGCAGCAGCAGAAGGGCCTCAGGCAACAGACGCAGACAAGATTGGGTTTGATGGAAGTGGTTGAAACCAATACATTGTATTTAGGGTAACTAAGGTTAGTGACCCCTCTATCTCCACTCCCTGTAGATGAGAGCCCTGAAAATCTAGGAATCAGATAAACATGGAAGCAAAATGGTACCAAAAAATGGCAGAGCAAGGTCTTGAAGACACATTGTATTTTTGTCCATCTTGCCTAGGACTGGAATTTGTTATATTTCCTTTTTTGTTAAATGTAAACAACTCATAGATGAAGACTGTATAATAAATTTCTATGTAAGGACATTAGTTTATTATCATCTTTAAAATAACATATTATAATGAAGAATTCTTATTTTTGGAATGATTTTGTTGATAGTTTCAAGTGCATTTTTTATAATTCCACTATTAGAATTTTTATAATATTTTAATGGACATCAGGTACATAAAATTGGACTCCAGTAGTCTTTGGTCATCATTAATCCACTTACAGCCCTGTAAATGTATTCATTCATGTAGTGTGTTACACAGTCATTCATGAATCCACTTTTCAACACAAAAGTTGAGGCCTTGACAGTAACTTCTGTCTGGCTATGTGGTTCTCCTCAGTCCCCTCATCTGTCTTTTCTTACCTAACACAATCACCATCCCAAGTCCTGTGATCATTATTCTCTTGCTTTGCTTCTTGTATCATTTTATCCCATCTAACTGTATTTCGAAAAAGCATATTTATATTTTATTTTCATTATTTTTAGCTTTAAAAATATGCTTTATGTAGACATTAGTGACTTTTTTCATTTAATATAAAATTATTAAGATTTTCTATATTGCTGCATTATGAATATCCACACTGTAAATTCATTCATTTTGATTGTTGTATATATTTTGTAAATTATTTTTTAACTGAAACTACAGTCTCCCTTTTCTTTCCTTCCTGCCTCTCCTCCGTAACTCCACTCTCCTTTTTTCTTTTCTCCCTGGTCCCTCCTGTCAGTCCTGCTCTTGCTCCTGTATTCAGGACGTGTTATTGCAATTACCTACTACACATCTGCACTTGCAAGTACTGTAGTTACCTTCAATCATACTTCTAAAATAGATTTCCCTCATATATATATATATTTTTTTGCTTTTCTTTTCTTTCTTTTTTTTTTTTTTTTTTTTTGAGATGGAGTCTCGCTCTGTCGCCCAGGCTGGAGTGCAGTCGCGTGATCTCGGTTCAATGCAAGCTCCGCCTCCTGGATTCACACCATTCTCCTGCCTCAGCCTCCCGAGTAGCTGGGACTACAGGCGCCCGCCACCACGCCCGGCTAATTTTTTGTATTTTTAGTAGAGACAGGGTTTCATCGTGTTAGCCAGGATCTCAATCTCCTGACCTTGTGATCTGCCCGCCTCAGCCTCCCAAAGTGCGCCCGGCTATATTTCTTCACTCCTCACAACTCTCCATCAGAGGACCTTGGGACATAAGTTAGCATTCTAGAAAACAGAGTTTGAAAATAACTGTCTGAAGCAGTAAACTGACGTATGCATAGATTAGGAATCTCTTTATAGTTTACTTCAGTACTTCTTAAACCAGTGTGTTTCAGAATCATGTAGAGTGCTTGTTAAACCACAGGTTTCTGGACCACCCTCCCAGAGTCTCTGTTTATTAAGTATGGGGTGGAGCATGATAAGTTGCATTTCTAACAAATTCCCAGGTGATGCTTATGCTGTTAGTCTGCAAACCACACTTTGAGGACTACAGGTATATTAGAAAAATTTTTTTTTGACGTGCACCTGGCCCCAAACCTTACATTAGTCTCAAAGGATAGGGATAGGTTTGGGAGCTGATGTCCAGTGTGTCCATGGTCAGTAATCTAGCTAATAATCTAATAGTCTTTCAATTATGCAAGAAGAAAATACTGATTCTTCTTTTAAATTCTATGTGCAAATTTAAATTAATACTTGCCTGTCCTGTATACTGGCCAAGGATCTTGAAACTCAAAAATGAATAAGTTTTAAGGTGGTTTCATTTAATTTTATACTTTTGTTGCATGCATTCTGATCATATTCTTTAAATACTACTTACTGAAAAATCTCACTTTACCCAATAGATGTGATTTTGATAGATTGCATGTAGGCCACAGCTCTGTATACAAATGATATCTTAAATGCACGAAGGAAGCCATCTATTAAAAAATTTATGTTAAAAAGTTCTTTTGAATTGTACATCATTATTCTTCAATTTATATGTTTTGAGAATTTAAGATTCTGCCTATAATGTTTTCTTGAATGACAGCATACATACAGAAGAGGTGCAGTAGTATCTCACAGATACACCAGGAAGACAAGTGCTTTAAGAGAAATAATAACTTCTCTTAGATATCCGTGTGCAATTTTAATGGCAAAAGTTGTACATTTTCACTGTCATGCACAACTTCATGCCTGCCTTTTTCCAGCTCATAAATGCTACTGATTTGCAGATGCTAGGCTGCTACAATATCCCTATAAACCTCTCTTAGAAGAAACACAGCTTCTGGCCTGGCGTGATGGCTCACGCCTGTAATTCCAGCACTTTGGGAGGCCAAGGTGGGCAGATCACCTGAGGTCAGGAGTTCGAGACCAGCCTGACCAAAATGGAGAAACCCCGTATCTACTAAAAATACAAAATTAGCCGGGCATGGTGGTACATGCCTGTAATCCCAGCTACTTGGGAGGCTGAGGCAGGAGAATCGCTTGAATCTGGGAGGTGGAGTTTGTGGTGAGCCAAGATTGTGCCACTGCACTTCAGCCTGGGCAACAAGAGCAAAGCTGTCAAAAAAAAAAGAAAAAAGAAAAAAAAAGAAGAAACATAGCTTCCATCAAAATAAGTCTTTAAAAATATTTACCAAGCTGTAATAAACAACACTCCTCAAATGTGCTGGATATAAAAAAACCTCTTGAGGGGCGACAGCAGTGCTATTTTTACTCATAAGGTGCTGCACCCTTGCCAACACTAGTAAATGATGTGATCAGTGGGGCTCATGAAGATAAAACTTTTCCCTTTTTCTTTTTTTTAAATCTGAGGTGATCTATATTCTTTTCTCGAGTTATTCAAATAGATAAAAATAACATCTTTTCAAAAAAACTGTTCCCAGCAGGCAAGAAGATATTTATATTCGGTACTGAGAATAAGGATCTATAGTTAAGCGAATGGAAATGTACCAGATCAAATTATATTGCCTTTAGCAAATAATAGCAGTGTTAGCCCCTTGGTACTGACCAAGTTGTTCAATACCCTTATTAACTTGTGTTATTTAAAGTGCGAATTCAAATAGCATAGGAGAAATTTTGGCTGGAATGGGAAGTCGTTGCTTTCTGCACCAGGACTGAGGACAACTTGGAAACTTGAGCGATGCCCCTATGAGCTAGAGGGGACCATGAGCCCACGAGTCTAGTAGCAACAATGGTCCGTTGACTGTATTTGAGAAATCCATCTGCTGACTGATCCACTCCATAAAAGCAAAACAAACAAACAAACAAACAAACAAAAAAACTGAGACAAGGATGAAAGGCAGGAGGAAACTTAATAGGAATTAAGTGCAAATCATTGAAATAACCATAAATGAAACATTTCTGACGATTTGCCTCACGTGAATAGGCACTATTTCAGTTATGAGTATCTTTAAAATTCTTCAACTCTTTTTCTTACCTATAAAATATTTTTTTAGTTGTCCCTATGTATTTTTCTCACCTGTTTCTTTTTTGGCTGTCTTTTCTTCTCTCTCGTTTTTCTCTTTTGTCTCTCTTTCCCACCTTTTCTCTTTCCTATTTTGATTTCCTTCTTTCCTTTTCTTTCTGACTCCTTCTCTGTACCTCTTTCTTCCTAGTTATTCTCCCCCTTTTTATGCCAAGCATTGCCTAGGTACTGAACAGATAAGACAAATGATATGCTGGTTTCTGTGAAGAGTAACGAGAAAATAGACAGTAGTAGTAAACTGGAGGCACTGTAAAAGAGCTAGGGGACTGATACTATAATTTGGCATCAAGCACACAGCAGATTAGCTGACTTATGCTTCTAGCTCTATTCACACTTTCACAAAGCAGGTCCGTCATTTATTACCTATGCAATGGCCTCCTAGAGTCTCTTCTTTATGTTCCCTACCAGTCCATCCTTCCCACAGCTGTCAGCCTTCTCATCAGATTTCTCACCAGCTTGGAAACTTACTTCCAATCAATCAACTCATTCATTCATTTGACTATTTACCCAGTGATGAATGTACAGTCATGGATTGGTTAACAATTGGAACATGTTCTGAGAAATGCATTATCAGGTGATTCTGTCATTGGGTGAACATCATACGGTGTACTTACACAAACCTAGATGATACAGCCTACTATACACCTAGTCTATATGGTATAGTCTATTGTTCCTAAGCTACAAACCTATATAGCATATTACTGTACTGAATACTGTAGATAATTATAATATGATAGAGTTTGTGTATCCAAACAGATCTAAACATAGAAAAGATACAGTAAAAATACAGTATAAAACACACAAAAAGGGTATACCTGTGTTACGCACTTATCACAAATGGAGCTTACAGGACTGGAAGTTGCCCTGGGTGAGTCACTGAATGAGTGGTGAGTGAAAGTGAAGGCCTAGGACATTACTGTACACTACTCTAAACTTTATAAACACTGTACACTTAAGCTACATTAAATTTATAAGAAATATTTTTCTTTCTTCAATATAAATTAACCTTAGCTTATTTTAACTTTTTAACTTTGTAAACTTTTAAAAAATGTTAAACTTTTTGACTCTTTTTAAGTAACAGCTTAAAACACAAGCACATTGTTATGGTTGTACAAAAATATTTTGTTTCTTAATATCTTTATTTTATAAGCTTTTTTCTCTTTAGTTTTTTTTTTTTTAACGTTTCAAACTTTTTGTTAAAAACTAAGACAGGAACACACAAATTAGCCTAGGCCTACACAGGTTCAAGATCATCAATATCACTGTCTTCCATCTCTACATCTTGTCCCACTAGAAGGTCTTCAGGGGCAATAACACACATAGAGCTGTCATCTCCTATGATAAGAATGCCTGCTTCTGAAATTCCTCCTGAAGGACCTGCCTGAGGCTGTTTCTTTTTATGAGAAGAGAACACACTAATGATAAAAAGTATAGTAAATACATAGATCAAGTAACGTAGTCATTTACTATCATCATCAAATATCAGCTACTCTATATAATTGTATGTGCTATGTTTTTATATGACTGACAGCATAGTAGATTTGTTTACACCAGTGTCACCATAAACATGTGAGTTATTCCTTGTGTTACAACGTTAGGATGGTTACCAACACTAGGCAGTAGAAATCTTTCAACTCCATTGCAATACTATGGGACCACCATCATATATGCAGTCCAGTGCATGACTGAATTTGGATATGTTTTCTTCCAGAAATTTTTCTATGCATAATTTTTTATAATTTATTATATCACTTTTTTTTTTGAGACAGAGTCTCACTCTGTTGCTCAGGCTAGAGTGCAGTGGTGTGATCTCAGCTCACTGCAACCTCTGCCTCTCAGGTTCATGTGATTCTCATCTCTCAGCCTCTTGAGTAGCTGGGACGACAAGTGCGTGCCACAACGCCCAGCTAATTCTTGTATTTTTTAGTAGAGATGGGGTTTCACCATGTTGGCCAGGCTGGCCTCGAACTCCTGACCTCAAATGATCCACTTGGCTCGGCTTCCCAATGTTCTGGGATTACAGATGTGAGCCACTATGCCTGGCATATTACATCACTCTTAAGGTAAAAGTCTTTATTCCAGGGATTTGATAAATTTTTAGTTTATATTTTCTTTTTCTACAATTTATCTTTCCTTATTTTTTAATTTTTAAATTTTATGTTTTTTAGTAATAATCTTTACATAAAGCTGAAATTTATTTTGGATCCAAATTGATTATAGTCTCCAGAGACCAAAAAATAACCTCTGAAACAGATACTGAATTTTTCTTCATTGTCTGGAGATTATGCTAGATTTTTAAAGTGGGTTGCTTGGAATCTTCATATAACTATGCAAGACAGGTATCTTCACATCTGTTTTACAGCTGAGAAACCAGAAATTCTGAGAAGTCAAATCACTCTTCAAAGGTCAAACAAGTTGTAGTGATATATTGAGACTCAAATTTGGTGCTAATTCAGAATTTACGGTCTCTAGTTCACTAGGAAGCCTAAATGTGGGATTAATCTTCTTTACATACTTCTTTTCAAAGCTGTAAGTCAGGTTTTTGCCTGATCTTTCTTTCTGATAAACATTAGAAATATTTTGTTGTTTTTAAAAATATCACAATACACTTCTTATTGGATTTCGTATAATACATATATATATATAATTAGTTTGGGAAAGTGGTATTACATTATGTGTTATCTTTTATACAGGAATATAATTTGGTAGATGTATTTTAGTAAATTTTTAATAGTTTTTTTTCATTTAGGTCTAATGTATTTCTCAATAAGGCCATTTATTGCTATGGTCTGAATGTTTGTGTCCTCCTCAAATTCATCTGCTGAAATCCAACCCCCGGAAGTGGTTGGAAGTGAGGCCCTTTAGGAGGTCATTGGGTCAGAAAGGTGGAGCCCTCATCAATGGAATTCGTGACAGATATGGTTTGGTTCTGTCCCCACCCAAATCTCATCTTGAATTGTAGTTCCCATAATCCCCACGTGTCGTGGGTGGGACCTGGTTGGAGGTAATTGAATCTTAGGGGTGGTTACCCTCATGCTGCTGTTCTCATGACAGTGAGTTAGTGCTCACAAGATCTAACGGTTTTATAAGGTGCTTTCCCCACTTTTGCTTGCACTTCTCCTTGCTGCCACCATGTGAAGAAGGATGTGCTTGCTCTCCCTTCTGCCATGATTTCCTGAGGTCTCCCCAGCCGTGCTGAACTGTGAGTCAATTAAACCTCTTTCCTTTATAAATTACCCAGTCTCAGGTATGTCTTTATTAGTGGTGTGAGAACGGACTAATACAATGACCTTATAAAAGAGGCCCCAGACTGCTGCCTTGCCCTTCCACCATGTGAAGACTTAGCAAGAAGACACTATCTGTGAACCAGGAAGTGGTTCCTCAGAAGACACTAAATCTGCTGGTGCCTTGATCTTAAACTTCCCAGCCTCCAGAACTAGAAGAAATCAATTGTTATTGTTTATAAGCTTCCCAGTTTTTGGCATTTTGTTATAGCAGCCCTAATGGGCTAAGACATTAATTTTTTGTTGTTACTGTGAATGATACATTTTTCATTTTGCGTTCTAACTAGTTATTTTTTACCTATGAGAAGATATCAACTTTTAAAATACTTTTGTATACATGCTAGAGTTTTAGAAATCAAGTGTTGCAATGTCTTCAGTTTTCTTTCAAATGCCTTAGCCAAAAAATAAAAAAAGAGAGAGAAAAATACACAAACATATAGAAATATGAATCAAATGAGAAAAAAAGCAAATGTAGCAAAATTTTAACAATTGGTGAATCACGGTTAAAAATGCAAGTGTTCATTGTACTACTGTTTGAGCTCTTACAGATGTAAAAGTTTCTGAAATAAACAGCTGAAAAAATGATCCTATCTTTCATCATTTTATCGAGCTCTCTTATTCTCACATTTATGTGCTGATTTTTTTTGTGGTGAAGTTCTAGGTACACACCAGTATCAATTGTAAATTATCATAATTTTCTCTTACCTTTCCTAATAATAACACATAATTACTGCTTTATATCTTTTTGAAATTAGTCAAAATTTCAAGAACAATG
The DNA here is from genome assembly GCF_009828535.3 of Hylobates moloch. Classification (NCBI taxonomy): domain Eukaryota; kingdom Metazoa; phylum Chordata; class Mammalia; order Primates; family Hylobatidae; genus Hylobates; species Hylobates moloch. The sequence continues at coordinate 77,807,655 of NW_026652289.1, forward strand.
TTAAATAAAAACACCAGATATAATTTTGGTACTGTTCTTGCCATGTCTAATTGATATGACTCTAAATTTAATTTCTTTTTAGGCATAAGATTGATATCTATCCATCATCTGTTTATCTTCATTATTATTTAATTTGTTAAGAAAGTTTTCTTTGTTGTCAATAAGTTATCCTTCAGCATGACTGATAAATTTTATCAATGTGTTGAAAGCACATTTTTTTCTAGTATTACTAATATTTAAGTTTTACTAGTTTTTCTTACCAGAGACTAATAAATAGTTCCAGCAAAATTCAAAGGACATGGTAAATGCAAGGATTAGAGAAAGAGTACAATGAAGAGAAGAAGAATAAAAATAATTTGGATCTTTCACTCATGGTGCTGCCATAGTTTTTATTTAAGAGAGATTTGTTTGATTAGAAGTCTAAATATTGCTTTCATAAATTACATTGAAATTTGGAGTTGATTTCTCCTCTTAATCTGGTGCTAACAAATAAAGACGCAGGGTTTCTCAAAGCCTAGAGAAGGGCTGAAAGTCAATCTTGATGTTTCCCCTATCCTGTGCTAATATGTGTCATACTGTGACCCTAAAAGTTAGTTGTTGGGTTATGAAGAGAAACTCAGTGTCATTGTGTTCTAGATACTATTACGGGTTCTGAGAGAGGCAACTTAAAACTCAAAATCTGTCCGGGCGCGGTGGCTCACGCCTGTAATCCCAGCACTTTGGGAGGCCGAGGTGGGTGGATCACAAGGTCAGGAGTTCGAGACCAACCTGGCCAACATGGTGAAACCCCATCTCTACTAAAAATACAAAAATTAGCCGGGCATGGTGGCAGATGCCTGTAATCCCAGCTACTTGGGAGGCTGAGGCAGAGAATTGCTTGCACCAGGGAGGCGGATGTTGCAGTGAGCCAAGATCGCGCCACTGCTCTCCAGCCTGGGCGACAGAGTGAGACTCTGTTTCAAAACAAAACAAAAACCCTCAAAATCTGTGCCGGTGCTCACCTGTAGTCCCAGCTACTTGGGAGGCTGAGGTGGGAGAATCCCTTGAGCCTAGAGGAGTTTGAGGCTGCAGGGAGCTATGATTGTGCCACTGTGCTTCAGTCTGGGTGATAGAGTGACACTCTGTCTCAGAAAAAAAAAAAAATCCTGGAAAGCACCATCATTGTTAAGATTAATGTTGCTTGTTTTAATCACAGCGATAATAGGAATGACTATAAATATTTTTAAATGTCTTAAGATGTTTCACAACATCTTAGTGGTTTTTTGTTTGCTTCATGAAAGATTGAAAGGCAGTCAGCTACAGGGAGCTAAAGGTGGCGGGTGGATGAGAAAGAGCTCGAATTTCGAAGGTGGAGCTAGGCTGCACCACTAACTAGCTATGAGGCCTTGGTAAAGTAGCTCAGCTCCTTTAAGCTTCTAATTCTGATCACTTCACAAAGCTTTGTGAGAATTAAAAGTAACGAAAAATATATAAATGCTGACGCATAGTAGGTGCTCAATATATGTTAGTTTTTTGTCTTAACTTTTTTCTTTTCTTCATACGCAGCGTTTTTACAATGTGTAAATGCTTGTTTCCTCTTATGAATAACAATGTAGTGGACATCATTACAGTGGAAGAAAATGACAACTAAGGAATCTGCCTCTGTTTTGCATAACTTTACAGTCTTTCTTGTCATACAAATAGAATCTGTAAATAATGTCTCCAGTGGTTTTCCAGTAGCTTTCAACTACTTTCTCATTTTACGAAACTATTAAAAATGAACTTTAACATTGATTAGTAGCTTTAACATCTGATTACCCATTGCAAATTACCTTTTTCCCTTTTAGTATACTTTTCATGATATACTATGTAGGAGAAATGTATAAGAAATCTTAACTTCGAGATAATAAACTAAAGGAAAATTAGAACAAAGACAAATTAAAATTAGAAATAGTGGTAAGAAAAATTGCATGGTTTTTGTAACATGCTAGATAAGGAGGCTATTTCCAAATATCAGAAAGGTAAGAAAGCTCTCCCTTAATTTTGTCAACCTTGCTAATGCATCATAATAAAGGATGAGTAATTCTTTTAGAATTATTTTTGGGTAGTGCCATGAAAAATAACAAATCATATTGTAGTGGTAAGCTAACATTTGAAGTCTAATTTTACTTGACATTTTTTCTGGTATGTGAAGAACTATATTTGCTAAGAATACAATCTATCCATTGAAATATCTAAGTTATTAAGCAGTGGAACAAAACAATGCTGCCATTATATAGTACTCAAAACCGACAGATAGGAGCTGATTCTTCTAGCAAACATGTACTTTGATAAGACTTGCCCCTCAATCCACAAGTAAAACTCACTGAACACAGAACAATGTACTATTGACCATGAAAGCTTTAACATGCTATACATTTTTTGAACATGGTATTCCATCCATCCATCCATCCATCCATCCATCCATCCATCCATCCATCCATTTATCTATGCAACTGCCCATGCTTTTATATTTAAAAAACAAATTATCCAAAAATACTTTTCTGTGCTTTTGTTTCTACAACAATAAACCTGATTTTTCAGCCAAAGTCACTATTCTTTTTCTGTTTAGAAATATATATTTGTTTAGAAACATGAGATGTAGGACAAGGTCCCCAATAAGTGCTCTCTAAATATTGTATGAATAAATGTCTACTTGAAATGAGACAGATCAATTATTAATTCATATTACCTACTAATAGCTATTTTTAAATGGTTGCTTCTAAAATTTACCTAGTTTCTAGTTCTATGTAATTATTTGAACTTATGCAAAATGAATCTACCTGTGATGGCATATTTTGGAAGGAGTTTTACCATCTTGTTATTAATAATATAGAGACATGTAGACTAAATAATAGTATGGCTAGTGAATTTGTAGCTGTTTGAACAATGGTCACAGAGTTTTGATTAATGGATCAATATCAAACTGGAGTAGCGTCTCCAGTGACATGCCAGAAGTATCTATCCTAGATATTTTTTCCTCATAGTTTATATGAATAATTTGAACAAAGACTTAGGCAAACAAATCATGTTTGTAGAAGTTGCAGAACTGTGAGAACTATATTAAAATATTGAACCTATCAAATCAATACAAAATCAACACAATGACGTTTAATAGTCACACACACACATACACACACACACACAAACACACACACACACACACATCCCAAATGTAAACTATGTGCATATATAATCTTACGTTTTGGTTAACAATACCAACCAGAAGTATGTATACAAGATTACGTCTTTCCTAAAAAATCTGAGCTTCTATCCTAATAAATCTGAAAACAGAGAAGCTTTTTTGAACAAACATGTTTGTTACATAGTTGTATAATAGTAAAATATTTAAAGTAAGTAAATGTCCAAATAACGGGATTAGTTACCACAGTCATAATATATTTACTTCATGAAATATGCATCCATCAAAAAGTAACTTATAAATAGGGTACCCAACAACATAGTAAGATGCTTGTGATTAATGCTAAAAACCCAGAATACACATTAGATAATCTTAATCTATGTAAACAATTATATGCCAATGAAAAATTCAACATATATACCCCAATGTTATCTTTATTTTTCTGCTACATGTTATCTCTTAGTTCTACTTCTTTTTGTTTTAATTTTTATACTGAATGTATATTTCTAAAAACAATTATGAATATAATTATTTAATTTTGTGAATATAATTAAACAAATGGAAAAAGATTGAGGATGCCTGGCTTAAAACAGTTAATATTAATGGCTAATGATTGTGGCAGTTTGTTAAATATCTTGTGCTTTCTGTACTGTACCTCATTCAATCCTCGGAACAGACTTTAATTAACTTAAGCCTCACAACACCTATATGAGGTATGTATCAACATTATTCTCATTTTAAAATTCAAGCTTAAAGGCCACATTATTAGTATCATGCTCTGAGAAATTAAACATGAATACTCAGTGGGGCCAATAAATAACTTTACAAGTTATAGTAAGGAGATTATATATGTAATGTATTTGCCTTAGTATTAACAAGCAGAAAGCTTTTATGATTAGCTGTACATGGTATGTATACATACACACACGCATACACACACACACACAAAGATGGTGGTAGTAGTAGGGGCTGTCAGGACCATCTTACAATATTTAAAATGTTATTTTGGCAGCACACAACTGCTCACAACTGTAATCTCAACACTTTGGGATGCTGAGGTGGGAGGATCAGCTGAGCCCAGGAATTCGAGACCAGCCTGGGCAGCAGAGAAGGACCCTGTTTCTACAAAAAATACAAAAATTAGCTGGGCATGGTGGTGCATGCCTGTAGTCCTAGCTATTTGGGAGGCGGAAGGATGGATTGAGTCCAGGAGGTTGAGGCTATAGTGAGCTATGATTGCACCACTGCGCTCCAGCCTGGGCATCAGAGTGAGACTCTAAAAAAAAAAAAAAAAAAAAAAAAAGAGAGAGAGAAAAGAACGTTTTCTTACTGAAAAGAAAGACGACTTTTTTTTCTGGCAATTTCAAAGGACTGAGCTAGGACAAACATCGTGGAAATTACTGAATGAAGATTTCCATTCAATATGAACTTCCTAAGAGATTGACTTACTTAGCCCTTTATTTCTGGAAATAATACAGAATCTGAATGATCATGTATCAGCAATATTTCATAAAAGATTTATGTCTAGTGAGGATTTTTATTAGGTCTTCTATTTATTTAAAGCTCTGCAGTTCTTTTTAACGCTGTTTCCGTAATTCAGTTATATCTTATCTTCCTTAATTCTTAATTATTTTCCATGTTCCTCACACATATATCCTATTAAGAAGTGCATCATTTTCTTTACTGCATTATTCTCAATGTGGACCTTTGTTATTGGAACAGAATGAATGTTCCCCTCACCTTCATAGCTAGAAACTATTTAACATTACTTCATTCTGGGCGTCAAGTGTCCATTACAAATAAATCTGAGTTTTGGATGAACCTGATAAGATGGAAGTTGTCCAAAGAAATCAAATATGATCTCCTTTCCATAAGATGGGGCAGGTGGTGTCTCAAAGGCCTGGTCTGGGCAATGATTTGGAATTTGGAGCCAAAGAAGGTGGAGGCAATTAGCACAGACAAGTCTTTGGGGTTTCTGAGGTCAGTAAACAAGGCAAACAGTCTGGGAACAGTTGCCAAAACTAAATGGAACAAAACAAGGAGGATGAACCAATTCTCAGAGCCAAGGGGGTAGAAAGCAAGAGCAGAGGATTTCTGTAATGGGTTAGAGCAATGGGGTGAAGGCAAGAGTGGAAGAATTCTCTAATCCAGATTTCAGATAATGCCACATCCACAGCCTTAGTGAGTGTGGCCGTGGCTAGGAGGGGCATATGCTGAAGTTCACTCTCAAGGGACACCATCAGGCATGAGTTTATTAAAAAGTATTTAATGACTGCATCGTATGAACAAACACTTTGCTAAGTACATTGAGAACTACAAAAACAACACAGGCATACATCTTGTTCTCAAGAGATTACTTTGTAATAGATTGGAAAGATAGAAATAGAATAACAAGTATACGAGTATATAATTATACGTACGTTAAGGGGTAGGAGAAAATGGACTTATTTAATCACCTGGTTAGTAAATAGTAAGTGGGTAAATATGAGAGGAAGATTGGAAATAATTTGGAAGAAAACATTTCTAAAGCTTTTCAAGACATATTACACCATCTTAAAACTTTCTAGTTCAGTACAATTCTCCAAAACAGAATTGATGAAAAGAACTACACAAAATAACAGTAAATAAAGCTTTAGTGTTAAGAGGAAACTGGCAATCAACCAATCGATGCCCTCTGCTTTACAGATGGATTACCACAGCCCAGAGTGGTTGGAGGGCTCGCTCGAATGACACAGGAGTTCTGTTTGTTAGTACTCGTTTGTCTAATTAATAGGCACTCACAGGAAATGAGTGTTCATGTGAGTCTGTATTAACTAGTGGTAAACCAGTTTTAAATTTCACATGGATAAGTTTGATAAATCTGGTGCTCAACACCTGAAAGCATTGAGACTGATAAACCTGTTCAAACTGATGCATAAACATTTATACAACTCCCAAGCCATGTGATGGCTGACTGATATATGTACCAACGCTGTGTGAAAATGCCTTTTGGATTCCATGATTATTTCTTCTGGGGCTTCCTCAGAATGTACTATTAGAACATGCATTATTACAAATATTGGGTTTATCTCATCAAACACTGGCATGGAGCATGCCAGTCATCTCCCTTCTACTGCCTTTAGACCAAGTCATTACCAAAAAACTGAATTCTTAACGTTTTCTATTGTTATTTAATATTTGTGCTAGAAAATGATCCTGAAGCTTGCATTTTTCTATGACGTCTTCTATATTTGCTTTTCAGAGTCATTGAGGGATCCAAAAATGTAAAATATGGTTTATAGGTGCTCAGTGGTCTTAATTTTATAATGTCTAACTCTATTTATTCAATTTTTGCAATGAACTTTGAGGACAAATAGCATTATTTTGCCTGGGTTTATGTGAGAAATCTCAGACACAGAAGGGTCAGAGTGTGTGAGTGATAGAAACAGCAGCAACAACAACAAAAATCTGTGGATTAATGACAAACTCTTATTCCCCTAGAAGCTCTTTTTCCCTTAGAAGCTCTTTTCCAATAAATGTGGTATCGATAAAATTCAATAAAGAAAGAAATTCTTTGTAGCCTTCATTTTAGTTATATAAATAATTATTTGTAGTTTCAGCAAGGTGTTAAAAGAAAAGGGTTATTAATATTATGGATATAACTGCCAATTCAAAATATTCTTGGCATTAAAATTGTCTTTTTCAGTAATTTTCGTAGACAACACTACAATATTCAAAAACATATGGTGTTTACAATTTCACCCACAGGCTATTTTTCCAAAATGACTTCACTGATGGGCAATCATAGGATTTTCAGAATAGATTTTCAATGTAAAATTTTACTTCCTCCATCCTTTATCTGATTCTTAACCCTTTGCTACAATCACACCATTCAAATGGGCAACACACTTATTATGTTGTGGGAATAGTAAAATTTGCATGTTTTATTTCACAATCTATCTAAAGCAGAAATGAGTTTATTATTTTATTTATATATGCAAATGTATAAATGCATGTAATGGTATTATGTATATGTGTACATTATTCATTCTTTCTCTGTATACATTTTACATAAACCTATAAACTGATATTTATTTGAGGATATAGAACCAATTTTATTTATTGTGCAAGGTCTAACACAACATTTTAGTCATGACCACTACTCAGAACAGTAGAGAAGTTTGATTAATACAGCAGTTCCATTTTCACACACTTTGAGCAATAGGACATCTATAATGCCAATTGGAGTCCAGAGCATTCAAAATAGTTAGTATATGTGGAGTAAATTCTCTACTGACAATTAGGAAGTAGTAATTTCTAGCTATACTTTTGTGAACATGTACTATATCTCTGATTCTTGAAATATAACTTCTTTTTTTTTTTTTTTTTTTTTTTAAGTTAGAGTTAAGGTCTTACTCTGTCACCCAGGCTGGAGTACAATGGCATAATCATAGCTCACTGCAACCTTGAACTCTTGGGCTACAGGGATCCTCCTGCCTCAGGCCTTCCAAGTAGTTAGGAGTACAGGTATGCACCTTTGTGCCTCGTTATTTTTAAGTTTAATTTTTATTTATCTATTTACTTATTTTGAGACAGGGTGCCACTTTTGCCCAGCCTGGAGTGCAATGGTGCGATCTCTGCTCACCACAACCTCTGCCTCCTGGGTTCAAGTGATTCTCCTGTCTCAGCCTCCCGAGTAGCTAGGATTACAGGCATGCACCACCACACCCAGCTAATTTTTTGTATTTTTAGTAGAGATGGGGTTTTGCCATGTTGGTCCAGCTGGTCTCAAACTCCTAATCTCAGGCGATCCACCCGCCTTGGCCTCCCAAAGTGCTGGGATTACAGGCATGAGCCACTGTGCCTAGCCACTAACTGTTATTTATTTACTTTTTTTTTTGACAGGGTCTGGCTATGTTGTCCAGGCTGGTCTCAAATTCTTGTCCTCAAGTGATCCTCCTGCTCGGTCTCCCAAAGCACTGGGATTACAGGCATGAGCCACTGCACCTGGCCTCATTAATTTTTATAATTCTGCAAGTTAGACATTGTTGAGAACTAAGTCACATGGAAATGAAGTCATTTGTCCCACATGATACAGATATGAAGTGCTAACCAGAATTTGAATCTAGATTTGTCTGGCTCCGAAGATTCAATAAAGGAGACTGGGATGTGATGGTGATCTGTTAAGGCAGAATGTTGAGCAATTCTACTAAACCACGATTGATCATTTGAGCGCTGCCCTAGCCTATTGTGCAAGAAGTTCGGCAGATCATGTACGCTCGTATGCATATGATCTGTCCAATTTGTCAACAAAGTGGAAAGGAATAGGGTGCACTTGCGAACGGCAGAAGTCCTGGAGTCATTCAGATCTAAGTTGGGGCTCAAGTTATGTTGCATTCTAATTACATGACCTGGGCAGGTTATTTACCTTCAATACGTTTCAATTTTCTCATTAGCAAATTGATCCTAGTGTTAGCATTATTAAGGATGGTTATTGAAATTTATTGAGATAATCCATGTGAAATCTGCTTTAAAGGGTGCTTCGAGTATTGGAGTATATTATGCACTCAAATGTGTACTTTTTTTTTTTTTTTTTTTTTTTGAGACGGAGTCTCGCTCTGTCCCCAAGGCCGGAGTGCAGTGGCGCGATCTCGGCTCACTGCAAGCTCTGCCTCCCAGGTTCACGCCATTCTCCTGCCTCAGCCTCCCGAGTAGCTGGGACCACAGGTGCCCGCCACCACACCCGGCTAATTTTTTTTGTATTTTTAGTAGAGACGGCGTTTCACCGTGTTAGCCAGGATGGTCTCGATCTCCTGACCTCCTGATCCGTCCGCCTCGGCCTCCCAAAGTGCTGGAATTACAGACGTGAGCCACCGCGCCCGGCCAAGCCAGGAGTTTTCAAGGGAATTCTTATGTGCTTGTTGAAGGCTCCCTGTGTCTCACAGCTCAGGATGGTTTCCAGAAGAGTGCTTAGTCCGGGTAGTCAGCAAGTGTCAGCGAATTAACCTTCGATGGCCCTTCCATCAGCAAGGGACAAGTGTTGGTAGATAAATATTTCCGCCTTCTCTCCTGCAGTGAAACTGTTGTAAGAGGCATGTTCCACAATCTCTCAGAGGGTCCCAGCCAGATGGAGTGCCATTTGTCCACAGTGGTAATCCTCTTAGTAACACCTTTATTAGGTTTCCTTCTTCTCCCCCTTCCTCTCCATTTCCCTCACAGTGCTTCTTGGATTTGCCTCTCAAATAAAATATTGGCACCCAAATCTTGGCTTCTTTTGGAGGAATCTACACTAAGACAAGATTCACCACGTAAAACAGGTTAAAAATGGTCGAAGCAGTCCCATATGCTCAGTGACCTTCTTGCTTCTCTGAGGTGGATCCTAAGAACACCTGCTAGGCTGGTTTTTATTGAACATGGTTTGGAAATCTCCCGAACAAATGATTCCTGAGACCCACCCCAATTCAAATGCTATCATTTTGTGAGTTTTATTATTCATCTGAATTCGTTTTTTTTTTTTTTTTTTCTTCCGAGACGGAGTCTCGCTGTCGCCCAGGCTGGAGTGCAGTGGCGCGATCTCGGCTCACTGCAGGCTCCGCCCCCCGGGTTCATGCCATTCTCCTGCCTCGGCCTCCCGAGTAGCTGGGACTACAGGCGCCCGCCATCTCGCCCGGCTAATTTTTTGTATTTTTAGTAGAGATGGGGTTTCACTGTGTTAGCCAGGATGGTCTCGATCTCCTGACCTCGTGATCCGCCTGCCTCGGCCTCCCAAAGTGTTGGGATTACAGGCATGAGCCACCGCGCCTGGCCTCATCTGAATTCTTACAACTGGTCTTTGGTAACCAGAAGAAACCTGCAAAATGATGGTGAGTGAACAGCGGTCTTTGAAATAGCACTTTCAGATTTTCTTACGCTATGTAAATGTAAATTGTCATTTTTTTCAATTAAAAATAGGTGGAATCTTCTCTACTTATAAGCTATTCCTTTATAAACCAATTAAGATCTCTGGGTCTCATCTGAAAAAACATTAACTTTTTAATATTAATTTAAAAAACCCATCTAGTGCAGATGGATTTATTTTTCTCCAAGATGTATGATTTTTAAACTCCTCAGGATATTTGATTTTGATATTTTAAATATACTTTAAAAAACGTTCATTTTCTAATTTTAACCTCAATCTGTGTTCATTGTAGATAATTTAGGAATTACAGGCAATGTTGAAGAAAATGAAAATCACGTTTTTTCCTTCTATTCTTAGATTTTATTTGTATATGTGCTATAAATCAGCACATATGTAAACACATACATACATAAATATATACTTAGAACATTAGGATAATATTTATAAATAGTTTTGTATCATTTGAAAAGCATAACATTTTTTCACAGTATTTTTCAGTGTTAATAAATATTCTTCAAATCATCCTATGCCATATTTGATTTGATTTTTTTTCCTATTTTTGGACACTGATACTGCTTCTTATGTGTCACCATTACGTGAAAAAAAGTTGCAAAAATCTTTGTCTAACTCTCTGATTTAAAATTAATTCTTAGGCATAGAATTACTGGTTCCAAAGATAGGAGCAAAGTTAAGTCTCTCAATACATTTTATCTTTGAGAAAGTCAGCATATTCCAATTAGAAACATGTGAGAGTGGCTTGCTTGCTTTTATTTCTTCTTATTTTCCCCCCATCATTTAAACAGCATTGAAGAAAAAGATTGAAAAGTGAAACTCCTGCTTGTAGCAGCTCTGCCTAGTGACTGGGTAGACTACTTTATCAATTGGATTTTAGAAGCTATGCCCAGTATTTTCAAGAACTATTTATTCTAAAACTGTGAACGCTGCTCAGAGCTTATATAGCTTTGCCTTTGCTATTAATACAGGTCACAATTTAGATTCTGTGTTTTTTCCTGGGGAGGACCCAATTAGGTTATACATCATAAAAGCATCATGGGCTGGAAGAATCGTGGTAAAGATTTGCTCATTCACACAATTTTGTTCATTCTAAGCAGAGGCTGAGATGCCATGCATGCTTCGTGACACAGAGGAATGGAAGTTTGCTTTTGACAAAAGAAGAAAAAAAAATCTTAGTTTTTCAATAGCAGGTAGCTGAACATAAAACACAATACGGAGTTAAAAATTTCCCCCACTCTTTAGAAAAAAAATACTGATATCTCATTTGGATGTTTTCTTTTTTTATTGCAGTATTATGCAAGGAAAGTGGTACTTAAAAAGCCATAATCCGTTGCTAAAGGCATTAGTTTCCTTTTACAGTTCAGGTGCAAAGGCAATATGCTGTGAAAGACATGTTACAGGCTTTAATGTTTCTTCTAATAAACAGGATAGGAGCGTAGTCCACGTGAATTTTTGAATCCTAGAAAATTTCAACTAAGAACTGCAGTGAAGATAGAGATTTAAAACGACAGCAGGAACTCAAAACCAAGCTAACATAGTCCATTATTAAAGGAGACACTTTCTTACACGAGAATGAACTTACTAAATTATTCTCTCCTTTCAGTTAAGTATTTACAGAACAGTTTAAGTCTGTGGAAAAATATTTTGTGGCATCAGAAAGCATTTGAATGTTTCAGGTGAGAAATTTAATAGCCACCTTTTCAGAGACACTTGGAGATTTTCAACAATCGGGTTAGAACATGCAGGCGCATGTCATGTGGTTAGGTAGACTTTGCAGGCCCTAAGTACTACCGTCTAAAGCTCATTGCGTTGTTTCTTCACCCTCCTTCCCTCTGTCTGGTCTGTTTATGTATGTGGGAGAAGGCTTGTTGAGTGTGGCTGATCTCTCCCAGCTGTGGCCTCTTCATTGACTCTAATTTCTTTCTCCATAGCTCATTTGGACCCAAGCAGTGGTGAAATTGCTGACTGGTGAGTGTGTCCTGCCACAAAAGCCATAGGCGAGATGTGGCCACAACCAAAAGAGCACGAAAGATGGAAAACACCATCTGGATCATGCAATTCAAATCACATCAACTTCTTTTTTTTCATTTAAGAAAAATCATCCATGCAGCCTTTTGTTGCTTTCTGCTGTGGCCAGAAACCACTTAGGTTGCAATCCTCTGTTAGTGAAAGAGAAAGTCCAAAGGGACTCCAGAACGTACATTGTCCCCTTTCAAGTTTTATGCGCAGTTTTTTTTGGGGGGGGGGGTTGCGGAGAGTCCACATCTCTGTAGACTTTTATTCAGCTTGGAACCATAGAAAGTAGCTTCTGACTGTACATCTGTCATTGATCGCCCTGAAAGGGCTCACTGCTCTCCATGGGTTGTCTTCCAGTTCTTAGATAAGGAGAGTTTGTTTTCTGTTTCAATATAGCTAACAACCCCAAAATGGGCAGGGAGTTCTAGAGAGTCCATGTTCATATCCAGTTGGGAAAAAAATATCACAATACCCTTCCCAGTTTTTAACCAGATTTAGTCATTCTTTGGCTTTGCTGTGTGATGAAGATCTACAGTCTTATGTTGGTGTATTTTGACAGTAGTATTTTATAACAAATAAATGATCTGGTTGCTTTTATTTTAATCAAGAATCAAGACCCATTTTCTAGCCATGAGGATAATTAAATAATAATTTTATCAGTGATTTGAGTTCCTCACAGATAGCATTCATTTCTGTTGAGGGATGTTAGAGAAGTATTGTCATATAGTAAGAACGATACTGGAGTAAGGATCAGCGACTGAGCTCTGTCACTAAATAGCTCAGTGACTTTAAGCAAGTCATCTAACCTCTTCTACTTGTATCTTCATCTGTGATAGGAGGATTGAGATCTCCTCCTTCTTTGCAAAGCCACTTCTGAATCCTCAGAATGAAAACTGGGGAGTAAAACATAGATGGCATTGAATGATGTCTACTAAGTGCCAGCACATGGAAGACTACTTAAAAAGCTCTATGTGTATTACCCATTGCAATTGTTAAAGGCAGTAGGCACAATATTATTATGCACATTTTGTAGGTGATGAGATTGAGACTTAGAACATTTAAGGAATTTCCCAAAGCCTCAAATTACTTAAAGGCAGAGCTGGAATAAAATCCCAAGTCTCCCTGGCACCAAAGCCTGTCTGCTTCATAATTATTGAGCATTTGTTATGACCACAGAAGTTTTCTTAAACCAGCCCATTTAATCTTCCAAAAAAAAAAAGAAAAAAAGACACCAAAAAACACTGTCAGGTTAATATCATAATTTCCATGATGCAGATAAGGAAATTTCAGAGCAGAAAATTAAGAAACCTACCAAGAGTGGCATGAGTTATATAGAACAGGGGAGCTAAGATTTATTCTTATGTTAGCCTAATTCCCACAACCAAGCTCTTTCTACTACACCAGTTGGATGCCTGGTAAACCCAAGTTTGTTGGAGAATTAGGTAGCTTTTTGTTTACTTTGGTTTTGACTTTAGGTTGGTAGGGTCAAATTCATTTGGCTAAATGTTAGGTAGTATCATGCAAAATGTTATTTATTTTCCTAATCTCTGGACATAGCCCATTCAAGCTGGACAAACCAATACGACAAGTTTGGGTTAATTTTCAGAGCCCAAACAAAACCTTGGATAACCTGAGAGAGCAATGCATGATTGGCTGGGGAGGGTGATGTCACCAAGATCAGATCCATGCTATTCATTTTTATGAAATTGTCTTTTAAAAGTGAGATAATTTAAGAGTTCAAATGATCTCTTTAGGAAAGATGAGTAGATACTATCTTGAAATTTGGAGAATATCATGGAACATCTCAGTTTTCTTGTTCTTTTTAACTTCACAACATTTTTTTTTTTTTTAATATAATGAAGGCATGACAATAAGTAGGTAGAGCATATTGGAATCTTCTCAACTAAAAGCTACTAAAGAGAGAGTTTCATTTCAGGGTGACTGCATCCCACAGAAGGAGTGCTCTCCAGCTGCAGACTTGCACAGGGGGAGAGTCACGATCCTCTCTATATGGAACATTGACATTCCTGCAAATGAAAAGAAGTGCCTGTTCCATCTGCATAGCCAGAACACTGGGTCAGGAGTGTGACTAAGAGGTGGATTACTTTTCTACTGGCCTGGAAGGGCAGCTGAGGTGGTTCCCATCCTTCCCTCTGGTAAGACTTCAGTGCATTTCACTGAGAGCTCCTCCAGCTGCCTCTGTCAAGGCTGGGACCTCGGCCTACCATCAGTGTTGCATTTAGCCACCTGCTTTAGTCACAACCAATTTTTACCCATGGACACCTCCACTACTGGCATGAAGGCTGAACTATTCACATTAGTAAATAAAATACTGGGGAAAAATAAACAAATAAATCAATGCAGACCACTGGGGAATAAGGAAGCTTCAAGGGACCTCTGTCATTCCAACCCCAAACCAGACAGTGAACCTGTTCACACACTGAGCACATTGCTACAACAACAAGCATTTGAGAAAGCCATCATACAAAGACTGCCTATAACTAAGGAACTCATATAAAGTCTTCATCCTTGAATGCAACAAGAGACAAATTAGGCTACAATGAACTATAAACATTAAAGCTGCATTCTTAAAGGGGAAGAAATTAAAAAAACACAGTAGAGTAAAAAGTAAATTCCAGAATGATTAGAAGAAATAGTCTACTGAAATGAGAAGGAACCAGAAATATTATTCTGGCAATATGACAAAACAGGATCCCATAACATTCCCAAAAGATCACACTAGCTCTCCAGCAATGGCTACAAAACAAGATAAAATCTTTGAAATACCAGATAAAGAATTCAAGAGGTTGATTATTAAGCTATTCAAGGAGATACAAGAGAAAGGTGAAAACCAACATAAAGAAATTTAAAAGAACAATTCAGGATATGAATTAAAATTTTTCTGAAGCGATAGATATTTTAAAGACAATCCAATCAGAACTTCTGGAAATGAAAGACAAATTCAGGGAATTACAAAATGCAATGAAAAGTTTTAACAATAGACTAGACCAGGTAGAAGAAAATATTTCGGAGCTCAGAAATGAAGTTTTCAAATTAAACCAAACAGACAAAAATAAAGAAAAAAGAATCAAAAGAAAGGAACAAAGTCTCCAAGAAATATGAGATTATGTAAAATGGTCAAACCTAAGGATCAATGGTGTTCCTGAGGGAGAAACAAAAGCAAGAAGTTTGGAAAACTTATTTGAGGGAATAATTGAGAAAACTCCTCTAGCCTTGCTAGAGACTTAGATATCCAATTACAAGAAACTGAAAGAACTCCTGGGAGATTCATTGCAAAAAGGACATCACTAAGGGACAGAGTCATCAGACTATCTAAAGTCAACGTGAAGGAAAGTACTCTAAAAGCAGTGAGACAAAAGCATCAGGTAACCTATAAAGGAAAACCTATCAGACTAACAGCAGACTTCTCAGCAGAAACCTTATAAGCCAGAAGATGGGGTTATATCTTTAGCCTCCTTAAACAGAATAACTGTCAGCCAAGAATTTTGTATCTGGCCAAATTAAGTTTTATAAATGTAGGAGAAATAAAGTCTTTCAGACAAACAAATGCAGAGGGAATTTTTCACTACAAGACAAGTCCTACAAGAAATGCTGAAGGGAGTTCTAAATCTTGAAAACAAAGGTCAATATACACAAAAATAGAACCTCTTGAAAACATAAAACTCACAGGGCCTATAAAACAATAACACAATGAAAAAAATAAAGTATCTAGGTAACAACCAACATGATGACTGGAACAGTACCTCACATCTCAACATTAACGTGGAATATAAATGGTCTAAACACTCCACTTAAAAGATACAGATTGGCAGAATGGATAAAAAAATCGAAAACCAAATATCTACTGCCTTTAAGATAGTCACTTAATACATAAGGATTCTTATAAATTCAAGGTAAAGTGGTGGAAAAAGATATTTCATGTAAATGGAAACCAAAAGCTAGCAGGAGTAGCTATTTTTATATAAGATAAAACAGACTTTAAAGCAACAACAGTAAAAAAAAAAAAAGACAAAGAAGATCATTATATAATGATAAAAGAATACAACAAGAAAATATTACAATCCTAAATATATATATGCACCTAACTCTGGAGCTTTCAGATTCATAAAACAATTACTACTAGACCAAAGGAAAGAAATATCAGTATAATAATAGCGGGGAACTTCAATACTCCACTGACAGCACTAGAGAGATCACTGAGGCAGAAAGTCAATAAAGAAACAAAGGACTTAAACTACATTCTAGAAGAAATGGACCTAACGGATATTCATAGAACATTCTACCCAACAACTTCAGAATACACATTTTTCTCTTAGGCACATGGAATAGTCTCCAAGACAGACCATATTATAGGCTACAAAATAGGTCTCAATAAATTTAAAAAAATCAAAATCATATCAAGTATCTTCTCAGACCACAGTGCATTAAAACTAGAAATCAACCTCAAAAAGAACCCTCGAAATGATACAAATGCATGGAAATTGAAAAATCTGCTCCTGAATGATTTTTGGGTTAACAGTGAAGTCAAGAAGGAAATTTAAAAATTCTTTGAAATGAATGATAATAGTGACACAAGTTATCAAAACCTCTGGAATATAGCAAAAGCAGTGCTAAGAAAAAGTCTGAAAGATCCCAAATTAAGAAACTTACGTCATACCTCATAGAATTAGAAAAACAAGAACAAACCAAACCCCAAACTAGCAGAAGAAAAACAATAATGAAGATCATAACAGAACTAAATGAAATTGAAAAATCCCCAGAGAACAGTGAAACAAAAAGTTGGTTATTTGAAAAGATAAACAAAGTTTGTAGACCATTAGCTGGATTAACCAAAAGGAGGGAGAAAATTCAAATAAGTTCAATTAGAAATGAAAATGGAGACATTACAACTGACACCACACCCCAGAAATGCAAAAGATCTTCAAGACTCCTATGAACACGTATGTGCACAGAAATTAGAAAATCTAGAAGAAATGAATAAATTGCTGGAAATATATAACCCTTCTGGACTGAATCAGGAAGAAACAGAAATCCTGAACAGAATAATAACAAGCAGTGAGACTGAATCAGTAATAAAAAAAAATTGCCAGGCCGGGCACGGTGGCTCACATCTGTAATCCCAGCACTTTGGGAGGCTGAGGTGGGTGGATCATGAGGTCAGGAGTTTGAGACCAGCCTGGCCAACATAGTGAAACCCTACCTCTACTAAAAATACAAAAATTAGCCGGGCATGGTGGTGCACACCTGTAGTCCCAGCTATTCGGGAGGCTGAGGCAGGAGAATCGCTTGAATCTGGGAGGCAGAGGTTGTGGTGAGCTGAGATCATGCCACTGCACTCCAGTCTGGGCAACATAGTGAGACTCCATCTCAAAAAAAAAAAAAATTGCCAACAACGAAAAAGGTCGGGGCCAGATAGATTCATAGCTGAATTCTACCAGACATTCAAAGAAGAATTGACATCAATCACACTGAAACTATTCCTAAAGAGTGAGAAAGAGGGAATCCTCTGTAACTCATTCTATGAAGCCAATATCACCCTGATACCAAAATCTGGAAAAAACATAACAACAACAAAAAAGATAATTACAGACCAATAACCTTGATAAACATAGATAAAAAATTTCTCAACAAAATATTAGCAAACCAAGTCCAACAAGACATCAAAAAGATAATACACCATGATCACGCAGGTTTCATTCCAGGAATGCAGATGATTTAACAAACACAGTCAATAAATGTGATATAGCACATAAACAGAATTAAAAGCAAAATCCATGTGATCATCTCAATAGATGCAGAAAAAGCATTCAATAAAATGTAGCACCATTTTATGATAAAAACTCTCAACAAACTAAGCATAGAAGGAAGATACCTCAAAATAACAAAAGCCATATATGACAAACCCTAAGCCAACATCATACTGAATGAGGAAAAGTTGAAAGCATTCCCCCTGAGAACTGTAACAAGACAAACATGCTCACTTTCACCACTTCTATTCAACATAGTACTGAAAGTCCTATCCAGAGCAAGCAGGCAAGAGAAAGAAATAAAAAGCATCCAGATAGGAAAAGAGGAGGTCAAACTACCTCTATTTGCTGATGATATGATTGTATGCCCAGAAAACCCTAGTCTTCTCCAAAAGACTTCTTGATTTGATAAATGAATTCAGTAAAGTCTCAGGTTACAAAATCAATGTATACGAATCAATAGCACTGCTATACAACAGCAACAACCAAGCTGAGAATCAAACCAAGAACTCAATCCCTTTTATAGTAGTTGCAAAAAATTAACGTATCTAGGAATATACTTAACAAATGAGGTGAAAGATCTCTACAAGGAGAACTATAAAACACTCCTGAAAGAAATAATAGATGACACGAACAAATGGAAATACATCCCATGCTCATGGATTGGAAGACTCACTATCATGAAAATGACCACACTGACAAAAGCAATCTACAGATTCAATACAATTTCCATCAAAATACCAACATTATTTTTCACAGAATTAGAAAAAACAATCCTAAAATTCATATGAAACCAAAAAAAGGGCCCAAATAGATGAAGCAATTCTAAGCAAAAAGAGCAAATCTGCAGGCATCACATTATCTGACTTCAAATTATACTACAAAGCTATAGTCACCAAAGCAGCATGGTTCTGTTATAAAAGTATATATATAGACTAATGAAATAGAGAACCCAGAAATAAAGCCAAATGCTTACAACCAATTGACAAAGCATACAAAACATAAATTGGGGAAAGGACACCCTATTTAATAAATGGTGCTGGGAAAACTGGATAGCCACATGTAGAAGAATGCAACTGGATCCTCATCTCTCACCACATGCAAAAATCAACTCAAGATGGGTCAAAGACTTAAATCTAAGACTGGAAATCATAAAAATTCTAGAAGAAAACCTAGGAAAAACTCCTAGGCTATTCGTCTCCTGGATATTGGCCTAGGCAAATAATTTATGACTAGGACCCCAAAAGGAAATGCAACAAAAACATAAACAAATGGGACCTAATTAAACAAAAAACTTCTGCACTGCAAAAGAAATAATCATTAAAGTAAACAGACAACTCACAGAATGGGAGAAAATATCTGCAAACTATGGCATCCAACAAAGCACTAATATGCAGAATTTACAAGGAACTCAAACAAATCAGCAGGAAATACACCCTAAATAATTCCGTCAAAAAGTGGGCAAATGACATGAATAGATATTTCTCAAAAGAAGATATAAAAATAGCCAAGAAACATATAAAAAAATGCTCAACATCCCTAATCATCAGGGAAATGCAAATTAAAACCACAATGAGATAACAGCTTCCCCCAACCAGAATGGCCACTATTAAAAAGTAGATGATCAAAGTAGATATCAAATAGATGTTGATATGGATATGGTAAAAAGAGAATGCTTATATACTGCTGCTGGGAATGTAAATTAGTACAACCTCTATGGAAACAGTGTGGAGATTTCTCCAAGAACTAAAAGTAGATCTACCATTTGGTCCAGCAATCCCACTACTGCGTATCTGCCTAAAGGAAAATAAGCCATTATACCAAAATGACACCTTCACACATGTGTTTATTGCATCACAATTCACAATTGCAAAGATAGAGAATCAACATAAGTGCTCATTGACCAATGAGTGGATAAAGACAATTTGACATGTATATACCATGGAATACTACTCAGCCATAAAAAATGAAATAATGTCTTCTGCAGCAACTTGGATTGAGCTGTAGGCCATTATTCTAAGTGAAGTAATTCAGGAATGGAAAACCAAATACCGTTTGTTTTCATTTATAAGTGGGAGCTAAGCTATGGGTATACAAGGTCATACAGTGATGGAATGGACTTTGGTGACCTAGAAGTGGGGAGAGTGACAGGGAAGTGAGGGATTACAAAATACATATTAAGTACAACATATACTACTTGGGTGACAGGTGCACTAAAGTCTGAGACTTCACCACTACACAATTCATCCATGTAACCAAAAACCACTTGTACTCCAAAAGCTATTGAAATAAAAATATACTAAAAAATCATAAAAATAAAAATTTAAATGTCAATAAAAGAGAGTTTGCAGGAGGAGACATAACCAATTAGCGTCAATTATGGCTACTTTGTCAATAAGTGGAATAGTATGCTCATCTAGTACTATTGATGATTTCAAGCCTGGCTGATCAAATTCACTTGTGTCCTTAAAAAAATTCAACTTCCTGGGCCTCCAATCCAGTTGTATTAAATATGAATCACTAGGGAGTGTGACCAGGGCATGTGCATTTAAAAAATCTCCCCAGATGGCTCTCATGTGCAACCAGTTTTGGGGAGCCACTGAGGTAGGCTGGAGTCTGGCCTCTTAGCAGTTCCTTAAAGGTAGTCTATGAATAGAGATGCTGCTGCTGCTTTCACTTGTGCGGTAGAAGGACTTTGTTGCCCTAGAGTCATAAAGAGGAACGTCACTTGGAAATCCACTTGGATGCAACTTTGTAAGCCTCAGTCACAGAAAATCTCTAAAATTTACTTGTGACTTTTTTTTTTGCCTTGCTAAAGAGTGTAATTTCCTTTTTTTTGAGACGGAGTCTCGCTCTGTCACCCAGGCTGGAGTGCAGTGGTGCGATCTCGGCTCACTGCAAGCTCCGCCTCCCGGGTTCACCCATTCTCCTGCCTCAGCCTCCCAAGTAGCTGGGACTACAGGCGCCCGCCGCCACGCCCGGCTAACTTTTTTGTATTATTAATAGAGACGGGGTTTCACCGTGTTAGCCAGGATGGTCTGGATCTCCTGACCTCATGATCCGCCTGCCTCGGCCTCCCAAAGTGCTGGGATTACAGGTGTGAGCCACGGTGCCCAGCCTCCTTTTTTTTTTTTTTTTTTGAGGGAATAAATACTATAACAATTCAGTCAATGCTTTATATTTGCCATGGTTAGAGAAGAACTGGAATAAACAAAAGTCCTTGCTTTCCATTCTGAAAGTATGGCAGACTTCTTTTGTGAAGGAATTTGGGTCATAAGGTACTGTAAGAAAAATTAAACATTAGTTTTCATGAATTTCCTTGAGAAATAGGTTTTAGAAATGTGTTCACCATGTATCGGAATATTTTACTTTCTTTTAAGTCATATTATATACTTTGACAGGCCCTCAATTTAACAAAATGCATTAGTTGTAAAGGACAAATATCTCACTACTGTTAATTTGCTTTTTATTTATAATGTCTTTTTCCATGATGTATATATGCTTTGTTCTTTCCCCCCCAGTCTTCTTTCAGCTGCAATAGATTTGCATATGAGGTTTTAATTTATTTATCTGAGATGATGGAAAGAGCCAGAATTATATTTGGACCTGTGTATGCAAAGGAAGATGAGAAATTTCCTGTGGGGTATAAGAGAATGAATAGATTTTAACAAAATAAAATGAGAGACCAACATTGCAGATGCTCAAAGTTAAAACAGACTCTGAGAAAAACTGTAAATCAAAGATTGTAAGCTCTATACGATATTGAAGTAATAGTATATTTATAATAAAATCATTTTTCTTTAGCTGTTATGAGTAGGATTTTTCTTATAAATTAGTCAGTCATGAAAGTATCAAAGGCACATGCAAAAAAATTTTTTCTCCATCACTTTCCTTGTTGTGAATAATTTGGTTTAGTTGATGTGGAGTTTTCTAACAGTTGCATATCCCAAGATCAGCATCTAATTTATGTGTGAGAAACATATATTGGTTCCTTTTTTATGGCAAAGAGAAAATCAGATAGTATGGGTCTATTCCATTGATTTCAGAAAAATAAATAAACCTAAAACACAAAATACCACCAGAAGGATGAGGGCTAAGAACGGTGGGTCTGTTTGCTTTTAGTAATTTAAAGTTCATTAGGGAAAAGTCCAACAGAAGGAATATTAAAGTCTAAACTGAAATTGTTATTTAAAATCATGTTCTTGGAGAAGGGGGCAGGATAGAGACAGAGCTGTAAGTTGTGAATCATGTAAAACTGATTTAAGATTCAACTGCATTTTATACTTTCTATGAGGCCATTAGAATTGGAGTATTTCTTTGAATGAATTGTGTTCTGTTTCCAAGGCCTATATCTGCTCAGACTTGGTTTGCATGGTGATCACAGTGCAGCCTCAGGCATCCTTCCCTGTGTGTGTTTGAAAAATACTGTATCACTAGTCTGCTCCTGGTTTTCCAGACAGCCACAAATACATCACTAAGTAAGAAAAAGCACGTTTACTCTGCTCAGAGTGGTTTGCTCTTCTATATTCCTGAGCAAACTGACTCAAAGGCAACTTTCTCCTTTAGCTTAGGTGAAGTATGTCCTTTACATTAAAGAGTTTCTGTTCCTTAAGCTTAATGAAAATACTTTTTGATATGAGTTCCCATGCAAGCTAATTTAGCATCCCATCTACATCTAACCATAGATAGCTGTTTTGAAAATACAACTGGTCTGTAAAGAGATTTATGCTAGACAGTGTATTAGAATAAGAAAAAATTCATTCTAGCTATTGGTAAAACAACTCATTACTTTATGTTCTGTGGCTGCAAATGATGCTTCCACATTAGGAGGGTAACATGAAAAGGGAACAGTGTTGCTACCTAATGAATTCTGATCAACCTCATCATGAATTATTTACTGTAAGGCAGAACATTGAATAGAATTTGGGGTTACTTGAACTCTTTGGGAAATATCTTTTCTTGGTGTTGTGATTGGTGTATGCCCAGGCTCCTTCTAGTCAAACTTCCACCACAAGTGAACAATCAGCACTCTCCAAACTTAACTCATACCCTGTGGATATGGCAAAAAAAAAAAAAATCCTTAATGAGAATACATTCATTAAACTAATCTCTTAGTCAAATAAAGAAGCCAATAGGTTGTGGGAATGGCAAAATCAACAAGAGCACAACCCATCAGACTTTCGGGTGAGCTTCTACTATTGAATCAGTATGCACATTAAGAATGATCTGAAATGCAGCTATAATGGTGCTTCTTGAAGTTTTCTGGGGATTGATAGTTCCAATAAAATAATTAAAACTTCATTTTTTGCTAAAAACATGCATATGTAAGTTCAAGCAATTACATTAATGGAAATACATGTAGATGAAAGCCTACATAGCTTTCTAGAGAGTTAATTATTTATGCAAAAAAAAAAAAAGAACAAAGGACCTTGGCCAGGCACAGTGGTTCATGCCTGTAATACCAGCTCTAGGGGAAGCCAAGGTGGGCGGATCACCTGAGGTAAGGAGTTTGAGACCAGCCTGGACAACATGGTAAAACCCCATCTCTACTAAAAACACAAAAATTAGCCAAGCGTGGTGGCAGGCATCTGTAATCCCAAGTACTCGGGAGACTAAGGCAGAAGAATCGTTTGAGCCTGGGAGGCAGAGGTTGCAGTGAGCTGAGATAGCACCACTGCACTCCAGCCTGGGCGACAGAATGAAACTCTGTCTCAAAAAAAAAAAAAAAAAAAAAAAAACCCTCAATGTTGTCTCTCACCTGGAACCCTCGAGGAGTTTAGGCAGTAAGTCAGAATGGAGCATTTTGAATGGCAATGATTTTGTCTCCATAATTTATAATTCCAGTCTCAGTTCATTCCAGGTAATGTGTTCGGTTTTTCCTTCTGCAAGGCAGGTCCTGAAGGGAGTTACCATGCCTGTATGCGTGTGTGTGTGTGTGTGTGTGTGTGTGTGTGTGTGTGTGTGCGCGCCTTTAAGTAGGTGTATGAAAAAGGGGAGTCATCCCATACTAACTATATAGGTGATAGCAGGTGAGTGAATCAGGAAAGTGGTTCTTAAACTTTGCAATTAGAAAAAATTTTCTAAAATGTAAAAGACCACAGAAATAAATTTAGAATATTAAGGTGGTTTGAGGTTTGCGTAAAATTTAGAAATTGATAAAGCTTTGGGAATCCTAACTTTTTAATGGCAACACAAATGAAGCAGCTGGATAATGTGGCCAAAGACTCAGGACTACACTTTCCACTTTCAGCATTTTGACTTCCTTATTTTTAGCATAACAAATTGCTGTGGTTAATGCTTGAGTGTTGGCATTAATGTTTAATGAAAGTTATATTTTTTTCCTCTATGTGATTTCAGGAGATTTGCTGCATGCCTAGGTATAATTTTATTATATGGAGAAGTCGAATCTTTTTTCCAACAGCATACAGCTGTGATTATTATATAATGGGCAAAGAGTTCATGGGAAAATTGTATCCCCTTAACAGGCCTTTGCTGCACACACCTTCTGCTTGTACAGCCCCTGCTTTGTCTGGTGATACATTCTCATAGAAACTCAAATGCACTTTACTTGGCCTGCTCATTTGAGCAATAATGCACTGAGTGACAGCCTCTACTTGGTAAGAGAGAAACTTCTGCAAATAGTGATCCTGACTGAAATTCATATTCATAAAGTTCGCCTATGCCCTTAAAAGAAGGTAGGTGCTAAATGCGTCTTCCAACCAGGGTCTGCACATGCTTGCGGTGTGTATATACACCATAGCCATATGATAGGACCCAGAAAACATAACCATAACTTCCCTTGTACTCACAACATCAACGTGGATGCATTCGCTTAGGAGCCAGGGAAGGTTGTAACAAATTAAGTTGCTCTTTTGAGTCTCATATATTTGGAAATGTTCTTCAGGTCTATGTTATTTTTTATGAAAATATACCTAGCTCTGCTTCTACATTATCTGATTTTCTTTTTTCTTCAAAGCTACTTGATGATTCTGAAGTGCTCAGAAATAAAAAATTAGTTTCAAAATGAAATAATTACGTCCCCTTACATAGGGAATCAAGTCTGAGGTGAAGCAGCATGTCGTTCTTTTAGGGGGTGTGAGGTAAGCAATATGTTTATGTCCTCTTTTGAAGAACAAATAGATAATATATCAGAACACACGACTAGGCCTCAGGAGGTGTGGCAGGCAGAATTACAGCCCCCAAAGATGTCCATATCTATAGTCCCCACAACCTGTGAATATATTACCTTATATGGTGAAAAAAATTAAGTCCAAATGGAATTAAGGTTATTAATCAGCTGACCTTAACATAGCAAGATTATCCAGTTAGGCCCTAGGCCCACTGTAATCAAAAGCGTCTTACAACAGTGGAGAAGAGAGGCAGAAGAGGGGGTCAGAGTGATGCATTTGGTGGTAGGAAGGAGGAAGGGAGAGAGAGAGAGGGACAGATAGAGATAGATAGACATATGGATATTTAGATAGATAGATGGATAGATAGATACATGATAGAGAGAGAGATAGAAACTTCTCAGTTAATATCATAACCTAGTCAACCTCAGTGGAAAAAGACTCAATTATGTAGTATTGGTTGGGGAGTAGTTTTGCTGTCAGAAACCTTGTATTTGTTCGACTGACTGATTCAAGT
Organism: Hylobates moloch; assembly: GCF_009828535.3. Taxonomy (NCBI): domain Eukaryota; kingdom Metazoa; phylum Chordata; class Mammalia; order Primates; family Hylobatidae; genus Hylobates; species Hylobates moloch. The sequence continues at coordinate 77,833,135 of NW_026652289.1, forward strand.
AATCCCAGTGGGTTGCCAAAATTGGATATAAGTTGAGATTTGACTAGGTTTGCATGACCAATAGCCTTTCCAATTTAATAGAATAAATAGTGCTACTATGTGTGCCTAAGATATTGACATTATCTCAACCAGAATGAATTCTTTGTGAAAGAACAGTAGGATTTTTTGATACAATGGCAAAGAAGACCTATTATACAAGAGCATTTTATCATCTGGATTCAGATATACAAAATGCATACTGTGAAAACCTGCTAGGATTAGCCCACGTTGCAGATGATAGTCCTGTCTTGTGTTCTCACACCGTAACAATGTCCCACTATGTAGTTTATGAATGGAATCTAATTTTAAAACTATAAGATTACAGAAAAGCATGGTTATCTAAAAGTTTTATCAATTTTTAAGTAACAAGTCTATTATGTATGTGAATATATTTAAATATTTTTCTAAATTCTTTACTAGTAGAGTATTAATGTCTAGTGTAATTACAAAATTTTTTTTTGAGCTTTTCAAAGTCATATTTAGGTGTTTTAAGACTGTCAGCAATGGTGACTTGGAATTTGTTAATTCTTTCAGGTATTTTTTAGTATTACAAACTAAAAAATACTAAGAAAGTCAGAAAACTTGCAACTTGCCAAGTATTTTAGCTTTTCTATAGAGGCAAAGATATATACTAGGGCATCAACTATCTGGAGGGACTATGGTTGATAGACCAGACAGTGTACCTTAAAATTTTATGGCTCACTGACCCCTCTGAAATTTTGATAAAATCTACAGACTCCCTCTTCAGAAAAATGTACACATAGACATACATACATATAAACACATTTTATACTATCTCAGACAGCTTATAGATCCCCTGAAGCCCATGCACAAGCTGCTTAAGGTTAATAACCTGTTGTTCTTTAAAACTTTGTGGCTTTTCAAAGACACGAAACCAGCCCATGTGACCCATCAATGGTGGATTAGATAAAATGTGGTACACATACACCATGGAATACTACACAGCCATAAAAAAGAATGAAATTACGTCCTTTGCAGCAACATGGATGCAGTTTGAGGACATTACTCTAAGCAAATTAATACAGAAACAGAGAACCAAATACTGCATGTTCTCATTTATAAGTGGGAGCTAAGCATTGGGTACACATGAACACAAAGATGAGAACAATAAACACTGGGAATTCTAAATGGTGGTGGCAGGGGAGAGATGCAAGTGTTGGAAACTACCTATTGGGTACTATGTTCATTCCTTGGGCAATGGGATCAATAGAAGCTCAAACCTCAGCATCAAGCAACAAAACCTGCACATGTACCCCCTTAACACTTTTTTTATTTTTAAAGAAAAGTTTTCTCAATTAAAAAAATAAAACTTTGTGGCTTTCTTGTTTGGACTATGTTAACACAGTGAACTTGAACTTAGGTTCCTTAAGGGATTCAGGGGACAGGTACATTGATATTGTAAGAAATAAATTATCCGGGTCATATTTTAATTTTAAATTTTAGCCAGTTTATGATCTAACCTCAGGTGATTTCTGCTCGAAGTAGAATAACCTCAAGTAGTTATTTCTGCTCGAAGTCTAGAGTTTTAAAGCAAGCAGCAAATTTTGATGGGAAATGACTTTTAGGGCTCAGAGTGAAAGAATTCAGACAAAACCAGAGATTATGAAGAGGAGGCAGCTTCTGATTTTCCTGATCAGGTTTATGAGTGAAATTTGAATTAGGTAGGAAAGAATAAGGAGGTATGCAGTGGTCTTTAGCAATGTGTCATCAAGTCAGGTGGGGTTACACGTAAACAAGGTCCGGCTGGAGGTTCCAGAGGTGCAGGAGATGGTTCTAAGAACCTGGGCACTCAAGTTTTGGTCAATGGAGTCAGAGAATGTCTGGTCAAGAGGAGATGGGTGGGAACAACTAACAATAGACATCATGATTGACTTGATCTTGAACCTTGATCTTTGGAGGCAGGCAATTTCATGCATTCTTCACTAAGACTGGGACAAGAGGCCCTGAGCTCAAAGGTAGGAATACGTACACAAATCTAGCAAAGATAGAAAAGCAATGGGAATTCTAGGCCTCCAAAGTGTGTGGTGTCCTGGTTTGGAAAAGCACATGGATTTCTTAGTACAGTCTATATGTACCTAAATGAAGTTGTCTATCTTAGTAGGCAAATCCTAGCATGATTTAAGGTCATTTACTCCATGGAACTCTTCTGGATCCCTTCCCCCACCCCAATTAAAATTACTAGTAATATGACTGAGATTACAGCTGAGATCTCCCTGCCTCTTAAGATCTACATGAATTTGAATCCCCAGCAGAATTTCTGAGGACCTTGGATGACCTTTCATCTTCAATGAAGATTTTTGTTAATTCCTGAAAGATTTCATCAGGGATTCATATTCTCAACTCCAAGACTTTGTGGCTGTTCTTTGATCTTGTTCTGGCATCAACCCAAATGTGGAACTCTAACTCTTCTTTTTGCTTTTGTGCATGTGTGCAACATGCATACACACACACACACACTCATGCTCAGATTCACAAAAATTCAACTTTGAAACAACCCTTTGTGGTATAGAACTGACTTTACTGACGGTATGGGGACATGAAGGTTTAGTCTATTTCAGCAATTTAATTGAAAATCAGATATTCAACAGTCTATAAGATGGGGACAAATGAGGGCTGAAGTCTAGCCTTGTTGTTCCCCAAGCCAAAGATGGAGGCTGTGTCTGCCCAGAGGAAGGGTCACCTTTTGAAACACATACAAAGATAGCAGGCCATCCAATCACCAACACTTTTGCTGACCTCATCCAGAGGTGGCTTCTTCTCTGACTTTGTTAAAGACTCCATGTAGCCTAGTAGCAGCTGTTACATTGGCCACTCTGCCATATTGTTCTGACATTCTTCTTAAGAGCTCTGGACACAGACTGCCTGGGTTTGAACCCTGGCTTTGCCACACACTAGCTGTGTGACAGTGGGCAAGTTATTTATCTGTATCTCATTTTCCTCATCTGTAAATTGGGAATAACAAAGGTTCGACCTACTTTATAGGGTAATTGTGAGGACTGAACAATGTATAAGCATGTAAAGTGCTTAGAAATAGCATCTAGAACATGGTGCTGAATACATGTTAGTCATTAATATACTCCTAAATATGTCATTTCATCCAACGAATAATATTTTATTCCTATAATAAAATTTCTAGTAGCTTCATGTTACTGACAGAATAAAGTTCCAACACCTCAACCTGACATTTAAAGTCTGCTCACCACATCTATTTAGTTATGTATCCCTCTTCTTTGACATACAATAAAGCCTGCACTTTAGCCAGGACAGTTTTCTCACTGATAGCTCCATCTTACTATGTTCACCCCCAACTCTAAGCCTCTGTTTCTGTTGCTGAACACACCTGATCGCACAATTCACATGATACATTTTCAAAAGATGCCTGATAAATGCACATGAAGGTCAAAGTAATAAAAACATTCTTCCCTAGTGATGAGTGAAAAAATAAAGGAGGAGAGAAATCTGAGCTCATTAACTGGTAGTAAATGAGAATTTAAATAAAAGGCTTTTATTGGGACGTTTATTACCTTTGACTACAATATGCTCACCATAGTATATGCTCACCATAGTATATGTCTACCCATAAGCACAACTACAAGGCAAACACCTCCCCTCATTCTTTTCTCCTAACATCTTTCACTTAAATGAAGGTACCAATGATCAGAGGTATCTGATCTTACGCAAGGATTAAAGTCTAAATATATGGTGTTACAAAGACTGGCATTTTAGACTTTAACTGAGAAATGAAATGTGTAATATTTTTCCACGTTGCCTTCAAATATCACCCTTTGGGCTGTTGCTTAATTTGCAGGAACACGAACATAGTTCGAATGCTAATTAATGAAAGGGGAAAATGAAAAAGATAAAAGAGGAAGGGCATCCTGACCCACCCAACTTCATTGGTAGTGGTTGTGCTGCTACTTCAGAATATTTAATTGGTCTTTTTACCATCCTTATGACCCAGTTCTTTCTGTTTTGTGACTATCACTTTGGTGAGAGAGAGAGGCTAAATGCCATTGATTTCCTTCTTTAGTTTTGGTGATTTTTTCCCATGCCCAGAGGAAAAACTCATCTGAGTAGCAATCTCAAAAGCTGCTAACAATCTGGTAAGGAATTTAGAGAGCAGATGAAGCTACTGAGAAGTTTTTAGGTGCCCATGGGTAAAATAAACGGTTGGGTTAGCTGACCTTTACTTTTGAAGCTGGCATCCAATGAAGCTTCACACAGCGGGCAGAAGGCCTCCGTGGTCCTGACCAGGAGAGACGCTGATCCACAGATCTCCTCCAAAACATGAGTCTAGAAGTAGGAGACCTGTGCTCCGTTCTGAGCTCTGTCATTAGATCTTTTAACTGCTCTGTGTCTTAGTTTTTCACATCTCTAAAACAAAGGGCCAGTCACTGAAATATTTATTGAGCACTAGGCATTGTTTGAAGTGTTAGAGATGGGGCAGTGGACAACACCGACAAGGTTCCCACTCTTTGTGTGTTGGGGTGTGGAGTATGCAGGGAATGGAGATGGTCAAGAGAAATGTAAATTAATACAGAAGAAAATTCCAGATACTGATAATAGTTACGGAGAGAAGAAACCTAGGTTGAATTCAAGAAAGTGGCTGGGGGTGGATTAGGGAAAGCCTCTCTGAGGAGGCTGACGTTTAAGCTGTACTGAAGGGTGAGAAAGAGGATGTAGGGCAGCTGTTCCCACAGAGAAGGCAGAGTTGGTGCAAAGAAAGATTCTAAGGCAAAAATTAGTTTAGTGTCTTTGAGGGACTGCTATGAAGAGCGAGAGGAGAGTGACAGGAGATGTGATTAAAGAGGTGGGCAGGGGCCACACAAGACCTCATTGACATTTCAGAAAACTTTGAATTTATTCTTATTGCCATGTAAACTCATTAGAGCAGCATTTGTTGTTCAACAGAAATATAATGCAAGCCACACATGTAATTTTAAATTGTCTAGTAGCCTCAATTAAAAGTAAAAAAAAAAAAAAAACCCAAACAACAGATAAATTAGATTTAATAAGATATGTCATTTAACTTATTCATTTCAACTTGTAATCATTATTAAAATTATTAGTGGGCTATTTTACATTCTTTGTTTTTTAGATTAAGTCTTGAAACCCCTGTGTGTATTTTACATTTTTAGCGCATTCCAGTTTGGATCCAAAATTTTCATTGGGAATACTTGATCTGCATTGGGACTTCCTAAAATCTTCAATTGAAATAGTACATTTACATAGCCAAGTTATTCCAAACATAGTCAAATGCTTTCCAGTAATTGAATTATCAGTTTTTAAAACTTAATTAATTGAAATTAAACAAAAATAAGAATCCAGCTGGTCAGTTGCACTAGACACTTTTCAAGTGTTCAACAGGCACATGTCGCTAGTGGCTGCCATATTGGACAGCACAGCATATTAGAGTTTTAAACACAAAGTGACAAGAGTTGGTTTGTTTGAAAAGGATCACTGGTTGCTATGCTGTGTCATTTTTTTAAATGACTATGGCACAGAAAGTGTGATATAGGGGACTGATAAGACAAAAGTCAGTAAACATTTTCTGTAAAGAGCCAGAGAGTAAGTACGTTAGGCTCTGTGGGCCATGTAGTCTCTGTCTCAGTGACTCAGTTCTGCTCTTGTAAAGCAAAAGCAGTCATAGGCAATACATGAAAGACTGAACATGGCTGTGTTCCAGTAAAACTTTACTGAGGGACACTTGAATTTGAATTTCATATAATTTCACATGCCATAAAATATTATTATTCCTTTGTTTTTTATAATAATTAAAAAATGTAAAAACTATTCTTAGCTTTCAGGACATACAAAAAGAGGCAGCAAAGCCGGATTGTGAGCTTCAGTTTGCTGTCCCCTGGTTTAATGTTCTGTGGCAGCAGTCCCGGCAAGAGGTGCTAGTGTTTAAGAGCTGAGGGTGTGGCTGGGGATGAATGTGATTCCTGCGATAGAGCAGGCTGGACTTGCTGGTGGTCTGGGTGTGGGGAGTGAGAAGAGAGAACAGCCAGCCACTAGGCTTCATTTTGAGCCTGAACAGATGATTTCTAAAGTTCCTTTTAGTGCCAACCATTTGTGATCTATGATCTTTAAGATGAATCCATTTTTTTTTTTTTTGGACCAACTTTTGGAATGATATGCTTCCTTTTTCTTGAGTGGATGGATTCCAGTATCTGGAAATTGCAAACCTGGAGATTTTCACTGCTAAAGGAGTGTTGTATATTTTAGCTCTTCACTGACAGCCTCATTAAGCCATTTTATAATTTTAAAATTTGTATGTTGTGAAATTTCATGCATCTTAAGAGAAACTTTTCCATGTACCAGTGATATATGATATATTTCATTTCTGTTCAGCTATGATCCTGTTTAAATAGGTTAAACCTGCTTGTTTTAAAATAGCTTCTAAGGGAATTCTAGATCATTTAGTCCTTCCCTCCCTTCTTTTTGTTTCATCCTATTGTAGTGATCTCCCAGTGAGCAAAGGTTTCATGGATTAAAACAGTAATTGATTTTGTTTTTAGCTTTTATTTGAATGTATCCTTTCTCCTCAAATACATTATGCAGCTCCAAAGAAACTCATAAATTATAGACAAAGCAAAAGTTAAAATTAGATCTGAGTGTAGTGTAATGTCCAAAGGAAAGTATTTGAAAAGGTTACAAGCTGTCAAAAAACAATTTGTATGGTTAAAAGCCACACAGTTAGATGCTGTTAATGGAGTATCTGCAATGATTATTTGGGCATTGGTTGCTTATTATGTCTCTGTGGCAACTAAGTGTGTTACTTTGGAAGCCAGAGAGACCTGGAATCCGGCACCTATGATACCGGAGACGTGTGTGGAGGAATGTGCTGTTCCACATCAAACCATCAATGCTTCTTCTTTCTCCAGATTTTAATAATTCCCCAACCCCTCCCAAATTGTCATTGGTGCTGATTGCAAAAATAAAGACTAGTTACTTCAGTGAAAGAATCATAAAGTCAATCATGTGGATAAAATTACTGAGCTATCCAGCCAGCTGGTCTCTATTTGGCTCCACTTTGGTTCATTAGTTTATGGGGCGAATTCACTCCATATTTAAGGAAAGCAGAAACGGCATCAAAACTAGTTTATAATTAATTGCAGCTTTTTAGAAAGGAATGCATTTGCAAATTGAGAATATGCAATGTCAAGTCCTGCTTTCTGACTGTGTTGTGAACCTGTCTAAAATGTAACTTTCTTTTGTGTTTATGTTAACGCTGGGTATAGGTTATACACTTTTTCAGACGCTAACCATTACTATCTGATTTTAAGAGTTTCTTTTGCACAACTTTAAAACTTTAATATATTATGGGTTGGCCAGAGCATGTGCATCTCCAAACAATATGAGACATTTGGATGCCTAGCAATATAATCTCAGCACCTATTTCATTGTATTGCCATGCAGGTGATTAGATGGGCCTGTGCAACTGTAGGCTGATGTTGAAATGACTGTACATCACAAAACACTGTGGTTTCCATGCTTGATTAATGGTAAAATGGCTAGTTTTAATTACTTGGATATTTAGTAGACCCATAAATAACAAATACACGATTCTCTTCATTTGGAAAGCTTTTCTAAATGGACATAAAAGCAGTCAAGCAACTCTAGAACAGGGCTTCTATGCCTCTAGCTCGTCATAACAAGGGCCAGGGTAAATGCAAAGAACACAAAGTGCTTCAAAGAAAAGGAACCCAGTAGATCAGAGCACTGTCTAATGCTAACTCTCATAAACACAGAAAGGAAAAATCTGTTGAACAAAGAAGCCAAATATCATAAATATGCCTCCCTGTGTCAAAGACTGGGAATTCTTGCTCACAGAGCACAACAGGCAAAGGCAAAACAGATCTTCACTTGGCTACTGATGATGGAAACAATCCGCCTCAGAGTCAGTCAAGCTACTGACAAAAACATTTCTCTGGAAGTGATGGGTGTTTAGGATGTAAGCACTGTGGCTCAAGACTGAGCTCAAAATGTGTTTCGGGGGGTGTCCAAGTACAGAAATCTCTACCAGATGCCATGAGACACAAAGGCCACAGAACACGCCATGACATTTGGACTACCTTTCTCATCCCCTATTTGTCTCCAAGTCCTGGATCATCTGAACTTGTAAGAAATTATCCATGAATTGAAAGTTAAAGAAGAGGTCAGAAATAGGTAAGTAGATCACCATAAAAATAAATTGGTTTCAAATTAGGGAGTTTTAATTTTCTCATTAGGCATTAGGAAACCAAGGCCCAGGGTAAAAATGTTGCAGTAACTTTCTCAGAATTACCTATTTGCTTAGCATACTTGGGATAATCTGCAGAGCATTTTACAAAATGTCTTTAAAATATGATTTAACTAATTTCTCAAAAAAATATTGTAAGGTACGTAGGGAGAGTTTTATTTTCAAAATTTTACAGGTAAAGGGACTGAAATTCAGACAGAGAAGTAATTTGCCCAAGACAACCCAGCTTGGGAGTCATGATCCCTTCAAGTTGGTTCTTTTTGACTCTGTGAACTTTCGATTATTCTAAATTGCCTCCAAATTTAAGTTCCTTTTTTTTCTCCATGTAGTAGTCAAGCATAATGAAAAGCTAAAGCATGAGGAAAGAAAGAAAAATGGGCAGAATTACCTGTGCATCTAATTCCACAGGTGATAGTTTTCTTAATTAAATACTGAATACCACCTCATCAGATTGGTGGAAGGGAAAAATCTAGAACTTTGGTAATGTTACTTCATAGAGGAGCCCCTCTTTGCACCCTTAGAACCTATTCTTCCTCTTCTTAGAGGACCCTCAACATTTCCTCTCAAAATCCCCTCAAAATTAATGCAGTCTCAAAAAAAGGAAAAATGAATTTTGCTTAAAAAAACAAAGACACAGGGCCCTAAGAAATGTATCACATCAGAAATGCAATTTTAATGGCCTAAGTTATATAAATGACACGTAATAAGACATTATAATTACCTATTATTTACATGTGTGTTCTAAGAATTACTGAAAATTAATTGGGAGCAAGATTAACAATTTTAATCACTTTATGAAATATTCATGAGCATTCATAAAAACCACCAGACATTTCTTTAATGAATTAATGATATTTAATATCTTTTCACAGAATTTAAGGATGGAAAAACCCCATTAGATAATTCAGTGTATGTTTCTGAAGCTACTGTCAGTCTCCCTGCAGAAAGGGCTACCACGCATTGTTCTTAGCTGACAGATCTACCCATAGTCATGCAAGCGATTCTTTTCTGCTTTTAATAATGAACCAGATTCTCCCATCACAGTCAATTGGACATGACAACAACAATAACAAAAATATTCTTGCAGATGGACAGCACTTATACTGTTCAAAACATACATTCTGGTCTCGGGGCAGGAAATCCATTGATTGTTTTTCATAGCCACTGTTAGGCCAGTCTGAGCTCTAGGTTTCAGGAACACCTAGACTCTTAGGGCAAGATTTGAAATTGCATCTGTTTGTAATGGAAATGAAAAAGAACTGAGATGAAATGGCTGCGGTCAGCAATCTGCAAATGGGGCACACACCATATATACACTGTGATGCTGAAATGTGCTCTCTTTTTTTTAATTATTATATTTTAAGTTCTAGGGTACATGTGCTCTTCTTGTCTTAACTGGTTGTATCCTCCATCCACTCACTACACCTGCCCCCATAAACTTTCCTTAAATCCAGCAGGGATATACTAGTTGTAATAAGGACTAAAGTAAACAAACTAGATAATTGAATTTTAACAGTGTGTCAAGGAAGTATTACTGACAAAATGAGAGGAGATAATAAATGAAAAGGGGATATTAAGAATAAAATTTTTAAAAGGCAAAGAAGAATCCGATGCATAATTTAAGCATGTGGGATACTCAGCAATGACTTACCTTTGTTATCCTCATCAAGATGTCTCCAAGACTATTCAGGGAGAGTGTACTTGGCTCTGTTTATGGAAATCTTGCTGGTTCTATTTCTGAGGGTGTTTTAGCGAACTTTTAGATAATCTTTTCATTTCTAGAGCTAGGTTCATGAGAATCAGCCACTCAGAATGCTATCACTTTTGAATGAGCTTGGAAATCTGATTTTTTAGTATAAAAAGTGGAGGACAAGAACTGGGACTTACAAGAATCACCAAGCACAGACATTTAGTGAAAAACCTGAGCAATCAGGGCTGTTACTAGCTATTAGCGTTATTACTTCTATAGTGGAAAGAGACATTTTCTCTTGCTGCGGAGTTAGAAAATGGGTAAACAGGCAAATTCTTGGAAGAATTGTATATTTTATCCTGATTTCATCCCATTATGACCTTTAAAATGCAGGTTAAAATTATAAAATTTTCATTATTTTGCATTTTCAAAATTATTTTAGATGGCTCTATCATAATTAAAAATTTAGTTTATGGCTTGAATAAGAAAGCATCGTGCATGGACATTTGAAAACTAACAAAATGTGAAAACATAAGGAAAAAAATCATCTGGAATTTCTTCTACCCAGAGAGAATTGGTATTAATATTTGGGTGTATGTCTGTTATACATTTTTATGCATGGAAATATGTTAAATGTATTAAAATTTTAAAGTAATATCTGGACTATTTAATGAAAATTCAGCCCATGTAGAAAGGTTTAAAACAGAAAGGACAAATCCCCTTTTCTGTACCGAGATAAGCAGCTTTAACAGTTTTTATTTTTCAATTATTCTGATAGTTACTCTTGTAAATGTAAATACTAAATTTTATCAATTTCTTTCTAGCTATATCAACTTTAGAAACACCTTATGACTTCTCATCAGTACATTTTTATCTCTAGGCTTGATTTCTGCTAATTTGTGTTATAATATTATCTTTATGACATTAAAGAATGTGTTTTATTATTTAATAACCTTAGGCAATATCTAATGATATGTGATTTTTGTTGATGTTTTGGTTATATTATTATCTTTACCTTTTCAGGTTTTAAGACATTTAATTCCATTATATAATTAAAATTAACTATAAGACTTCATGTTTTGTTTCTGAGTCTAACATTTTATAATTAATAAAATAGGCTTTATAATATCATGATTATGTGAATGTTATTTATTACAGAATCAAATAGCGTAAATAGATCCACAGAAGAAGTATAATGAACCCGAAATCTCTAAACCCCTTTTAAGGAAAATATTCCTAGCATAATATATGAAGGTATGTCAGATATCTTTTCAAATTTTTTGAATTTTCTTCACTTCCTCTCATTCATATTCAGTTGATAGTGTTTCCTTTTATCTTAAGTCATCATCTAGCTTGTATTCCTTTTAATTTTTCTTGGACATCCTTCTTAATGAATGGTTTTTATGGGAGTGGCTTGAGTGGTAAGTTTTCTGAGTCTTGTCCAATTGTTAATGTTTTTGCTTTTACGTTTGAAAAGTATAGGTTCAAATGGTTTCTTCTCAGTTTGTTAGGGGAAGAATTGCTCCATTGTTTTGTAGCATTCAAAGGTAATTTCAACTATCATATTTTGTGCTAATCTTGCTTTTTTGTTTTTGTTTTTTTGTTTGTTTTTTAGATGGAGTCTCTCTTTCTTGCCCAGGCTGGAGTGGAGTGGTGCGATTTTGACTCACTGCAACCTCTACCTCCTGGGTTCAAGTGATTCTCCTGCCTCAGCCTCCCGAGTAGCTGGGACTACAGGCACCCGCCACCATGCCCAGCTAATTTTTGTGTTTTTAGTAGAGATGGGGTTTCACCATATTGACCAAGCTGGTCTTAACTCCTGACCTCAAGTGATCTGCCCCCCTTTGGCCTCTCAAAGTGCTGGGATTACAGGCATGAGCCACTCCACTGAGCCTGGCCTTTTAATCTTTTTTTAAAAATTCTTTCTTTTTTTAAAAAAATTCTTATCTTTTTAAAAGTTATTTTAGTCACTCCTTTGCTCTTCTTTGCCTTTCAATTGCTTGTTAGATCTTTTTAGATAGATGTTGGATGGCCACATCTCTTAACATTTTACTCATATTTTCTTTTTTTTTTTTTGCTATTTGTCTAGGAAATTCCCTCAACTCTGTACTCTTGATTACCAATTTGTTTTATTGGCATCCTTGTATTATTTGGTGTGTATACTAAAGTTTCTAGTCTGTCATTCATATTTTTAATCTTTTTAATGTCTATGATAATGCAATATCTTCTATTGCTCTTTTCTTATTGAAGCCTAATTTAAATTTTATGCATATCCGAGCTTCTTTAGTCTCTCTGAGAAAATTAATTAGAAATTTTAAAAAGTATTTTTTGGGCTGGGCATGGTGGCTCATGCCTGTAATCCCAGTACTTTGGGAGGCCTAGGTAGGAGGATCACCTGAGCCCAGGGGATCGAGACCAGGCTAGGCAACACAGTAAGGCTCTGTTTGTACAAAAATTAAAAAAAAAAAAACAGCCAGGCGTGGTGGTGAGCACCTGTAGTCCCAGCTACTAAGGAAGCTGAGGTGGGAGGATTGTTTGAGCCCAAGAGGTTAAGATTGCAGTGAGCCCTGATCACACCGCTGTACTCTAGCCTGGGTGACAGAGCAAGACCCTGTCTCAAAAAGAAAAAAGAAAAGTGACTTTTCCATTTCTTCAAAGGTCAGAATTTTGTTTGTTAATTTTGTCCTTCTCCTTTACACCATTGACTCTCCCCAAACGTTTGTTGCTCCCTAATCATCAGTTCATATTTGTGAATGATGGGCTAATTTAATTGATATAAATTAATTTAATTTAATTCACTCTGCAGTTGCATAGTCCATGACACACTTTAATACCATGATTTGGTCATATTTTCCTTAGTAAAGTCCAGGAGGAAACAGAATGGGAGAATGGAAGATAAAAGAAGGCAGCACTTCTAAAAGAACCAATAACTCAGTAGACACAGGTTACTTGGAACTGAAGTGGACTTGAAACTACAGGCAGAATACTGTATTTTACAAATGAGGAAATAGGTAGAAGGTTAAATTATTTGTTTAAAAACAGCAATTATGACTTTTGTTTCAATAATCATTTTTATAAAGAAAACACACTTTAATTTTCTTTGAAGCAACATTGACTTTGACTTGCATGTGGATTAATCTTTAGAGAAAGTAATCCCAAGGTGGCGAAATGCACTGGAGTTTTGTGTGTGGAACACAGGCTGTTTAAGCTGTTTCAGACACAAGTGAACTGATTTATTTTGCATAAATTTCTTAACCATTCTGACCTTCAGTTTCCCTATCTATAAAATGATTATTTAACAGTACTTACCTCCCAGGGCTGTTTAAGAACAAGTATGCAGGCATTCCTGAAAGAACAAATGATATTCTTAATAGAATAGTCAGTTGGGTGGTTACCAAATTTTTATTGAGTTTATTATTAGAGTATACTTATTCCTTTAATTGAAATACATAACTAGGAGAGTTATGGAAAACTGAATCACTTGGGAGGATAATGCAGCCTATAGAATATATGTACGATTCTGCAAAGTTTGGATGTTTAATCATTACCCTGACATTGGAGCATGAAGAAAAGACAAATGAAATGTTCTGAGTAATGTTTTAGACTCTTGTTAATTTAGCAGATTGTTAGATGGGATTTTCTTTCTGTCTTGCAGTCTTGGTGGGGACCCAAAAGCTGAGGAAATCAGATAAGTGCTGCACATTCTAAGGAAAGGTGCAAGACATCTGCGTAAGACTAGCTTTTCTCTTCTAGTCTGTAGAAAATAATTCTACAAATTTTCAAAGGAAGAGAGTGGAATATGATTTTTAACAGCATGACTGAGATACAATTTATACACTATACAGTTCACCCATGTATAGTACATGCTTCAATGGCTTTTAATATAGTCACAGTTGTGCAACCATCACAACAATAAATTTCAGAACAATTTTATTACCCCTGAAAAGAAGCTCCTCACCCCTTAGCCACCACCTTGCTGCTATGAACATTTGTGTACATGTTTTTGTGTCTACATATGTTTTCATTTTTCTGGGGTCCCTGTCTAGGTATGGAATTTTTTGATCACGTGGTAACTGTATGTTTAACCTTTTGAGAAACTGCCAGACTGTTTTCCAAAGTGGCTGCATTACTCTACACTCCCACCATCAATGTATGAAGGTTCCCATGTTCTACACCCTGGTCAACATTTGCTATTATTTGTTCTATTGATGCTACCCCTTCTGTTGAATGCAAAGTGGTATCTCATTGTGGTTTTCATTTGCATTTTCAAGATGGCTGCTGACGTTGTAAATCTTTTCCTGTACTTATTATTCACTTGTATGTCTTCTTTGGAGAACTGTCTGTTCAGATCTCTTGCCCAGTTTTTAAATCGGGTTGTCACTTTGTCATAAAAGAAAGTTGGTGGTGTTCCTAGCTTCCCACAGCCATGTAAAATAGCTGTGAAAAGAAGACTGACATATCATTCCCTAATTAGCATATTATGACCTTCTGAACCTCTCAGGTCCAGGACTGCCACTGAATTGGAAGCAGAGCCTGAGGAGACAGTCACAGTGAAAGCGGCTTGTATACTCCTAAAGTTCGAGGGGCATTGGTGATGAGCTTTCCTAAGGGCCATGTGGATATCTGAGTTTTGATGGCTAGAGCCTTTTAGAAGGGGCCCTGCCCATGAGTGATGCCTGATTGGGGCAGGAGTCCCTAGGGATGTAGCCCCAATTTAAAAGCTAAAGCAGAATCAAAAGTAGTTAGCCAGAGCATGTGTTACTTAGGCAGTGTGGGGGACAGTGCACAGGTCCCAGTCTGGAGCTCTCCAAAGAGCCCTCAAAGCAGTCCACGAGATAAAGAGTTACTTTTACATGAGCACCAGTCAAGAAAAACTTTGTCCTTTCTGTCTACCCTCCTCAGGGTACTCCACCAGCCCCCAACCTTGGAGGATCCAGAAACAGAAGAGGAGAAGTCGCAAGCAGAGAGTAGATACAAACAGCACTTGCTGCAATCATTTACCCATTTGTGATTCTCTAGCTGCAAGCCAGTTGCTTGTGCTGGGGTAGGGAAAGGTGCTTTGAAATGGTTTGTTTTGATTTTTTTTTTTTGTTACGTATACAAATGTTTAATGATCCTTAATTTACAACATAGAGATATTTAAGGGAGATTGCTACAATATGAAATTTAAAAAGATATTTTGTTTCCCAGAGTTTAAGTCAAGCTTGTCCAACCTATGGCCTGGGAGCCTCATGTGGCCCAGGATGGCTTTGAATGTGACCCAACACCAGTTCCTAAAGTTTCTTAAAATATTATGAGGTTGTATTGCGATTTTTTCTTTTTT
>NW_026652289.1:77848552-77925427 GCF_009828535.3 Hylobates moloch
TTATTATACTTTAGGTTTTAGGGTACATGTGCACAATGTGCAGGTTTGTTACATATGTATCCATGTGCCATGTTGATTTCCTGCACCCATTAACTCATCATTTAGTATTAGGTATATCTCCTAATGCTGTCCCTCCCCCCTCCCCCCACCCCACAACATTCCCCGGAGTGTGATGTTCCCCTTCCTGTGTCCATGAGTTCTCATTGTTCAATTCCCACCTATGAGTGAGAACATGCGGTGTTTGGTTTTTTGTCCTTGCGATAGTTTACTGAGAATGATGTTTTCCAATTTCATCCATGTCCCTACAAAGGACACGAACTCATCATTTTTTATGGCCGCATAGTATTCCATGGTGTATATGTGCCACATTTTCTTAATCCAGTCTATTGTTGTTGGACATTTGGGTTGGTTCCAACTCTTTGCTATTGTGAATAGTGCCACAATAAACATACGTGTGCATGTGTCTTTATAGCAGCATGATCTATAGTCCTTTGGGTATATACCCAGTAATGGGATGGCTGGGTCAAATGGTATTTCTAGTTCTAGATCCCTGAGGAATTGCCACACTGACTTCCACAATGGTTGAACTAGTTTACAGTCCCACCAACAGTGTAAAAGTGTTCCTATTTCTCCACATCCTCTCCAGCACCTGTTGTTTCCTGATTTTTTTAATGATGGCCATTCTAACTGGTGTGAGATGGTATCTCACTGTGGTTTTGATTTGCATTTCTCTGATGGCCAGTGATGATGAGCATTTCTTCATGTGTTTTTTGGCTGCATAAATGTCTTCTTTTGAGAAGTGTCTGTTCATGTCCTTTGCCCACTTTTTGATGGGGTTGTTTGTTTTTTTCTTGTAAATTTGTTTGAGTTCATTGTAGATTCTGGATATTAGCCCTTTGTCAGATGAGTAGGTTGCAAAAATTTTCTCCCATTCTGTAGGTTGCCTGTTCACTCTGATGGTAGTTTCTTTTGCTGTGCAGAAGCTCTTTAGTTTAATTAGATCCCATTTGTCAATTTTGGCTTTTGTTGCCATTGCTTTTGGTGTTTTAGACATGAAGTCCTTGCCCACGCCTATGTCCTGAATGGTATTGCCTAGGTTTTCTTGTAGGATTTTAATGGTTTTAGGTCTAACATTTAAGTCTTTAATCCATCTTGAATTAATTTTTGTATAAGGTGTAAGGAAGGGATCCAGTTACAGCTTTCTACATATGGCTAGCCAGTTTTCCCAGCACCATTTATTAAATAGGGAATCCTTTCCCCATTTCTTGTTTTTGTCAGGTTTGTCAAAGATCAGATAGTTGTAGATATGCGGCATCATTTCTGAGGGCTCTGTTCTGTTCCATTGATCTATGTCTCTGTTGTGGTACCAGTACCATGCTGTTTTGGTTACTGTAGCCTTGTAGTATAGTTTAAAGTCAGGTAGCGTGATGCCTCCAACTTTGTTCTTTTGGCTTAGGATTGACTTGGCGATGAGGGCTCTTTTTTGGTTCCATGTGAACTTTAAAGTAGTTTTTTCCAATTCTGTGAAGAAAGTCATTGGTAGCTTGATGGGGATGGCATTGAATCTATAAATTACCTTGGGCAGTATGGCCATTTTCACGATATTGATTCTTCCAACCCATGAGCATGGAATGTTCTTCCATTTGTTTGTATCCTCTTTGATTTCATTGAGCAGTGGTTTGTAGTTCTCCTTGAAGAGGTCCTTCACATCCCTTGTAAGTTGGATTCCTAGGTATTTTATTCTCTTTGAAGCAACTGTGAATGGGAGTTCACTCATGATTTGGCTCTCTGTTTGTCTATTATTGGTGTACAAGAATGCTTGTGATTTTTGTACATTGATTTTGTATCCTGAGACTTTGCTGAAGTTGCTAATCAGCTTAAGGAGATTTTGGGCTGAGACAATGGGGTTTTCTAGATATACAATCATGTCATCTGCAAACAGGGACAATTTGACTTCCTCTTTTCCTAATTGAATACCCTTTATTTCCTTCTCCTGCCTGATTGCTCTGGCCAGAACTTCCAGCACTATGTTGAATAGGAGCGGTGAAAGAGGGCATCCCTGTCTTGTGCCAGTTTTCAGAGGGAATGCTTCCAGTTTTTGCCCATTCAGTATGATATTGGCTGTGGGTTTGTCATAGATAGCTCTTATTATTTTGAGATACGTCCCATCAATACCTAATTTATTGAGAGTTTTTAGCATGAAGGGTTGTTGAATTTTGTCAAAGGCCTTTTCTGCATCTATTGAGATAATCATGTGGTTTTTGTCTTTGGTTCTGTTTATATGCTGGATTATATCTATTGATTTGTGTATGTTGAACCAGCCTTGCATCCCAGGGATGAAGCCCACTTGATTATGGTGGATAAGCTTTTCGATGTGCTGCTGGATTCGGTTTGCCAGTATTTTATTGAGGATTTTTGCATCAATGTTCATCAAGGATATTGGTCTGAAATTCTCTTTTTTGGTTATGTCTCTGCCAGGCTTTGGTATCAGGACGATGCTGGCTTCATAAAATGTGTTAGGGAGGATTCCCTCTTTTTCTATTGATCAGAATAGTTTCAGAAGGAATGGTACCAGTTCCTACTTGTACCTCTGGTAGAATTCAGCTGTGAATCCATCAGGTCCTGGACTCTTTTTGGTTGGTAAGCTATTGATTATTGCCACAATTTCAGAACCTGTTATTGGTCTATTCAGAGATTCAACTTCTTCCTGGTTTAGTCTTGGGAGGGTGTATTTGTCGAGGAATTTATCCATTTCTTCTAGATTTTCTAGTTTATTTGCATAGAGGTGTTTGTAGTATTCTCTGATGGTAGATTGTATTTCTGTGGGATTGGTGGTGATGTCCCCTTTTTCGTTTTTTATTGCATCTATTTGATTCTTCTCTCTTTCCTTCTTGATTAGTCTTGCTAGCGGTCTATCAATTTTGTTGATCTTTTCAAAAAACCAGCTCCTGGATTCATTAATTTTTTGAAAGGTTTTTTGTGTCTCTATTTCCTTCAGTTCTGCTCTGATTTTAGTTATTTCTAGCCTTCTGCTAGCTTTTGAATGTGTTTGCTCTTGCTTTTCTAGTTCTTTTAATTGTGATGTTAGGGTGTCAATTTTGGATCTTTCCTGCTTTCTCTTGTGGGCATTTAGTGCTATAAATTTCCCTCTACACACTGCTTTGAACGTGTCCCAGAGATTCTGGTATGTTGTGTCTTTGTTCTTGTTGGTTTCAAAGAACATCTTTATTTCTGCCTTCATTTCATTATGTACCCAATAGTCATTCAGGAGCAGGTTGTTCTGTTTCCATGTAGTTGAGCGGTTTTGAGTGAGTTTCTTAATCCTGAGCTCTAGTTTGATTGCACTGTGGTCTGAGAGACAGTTTGTTATAATTCCTGTTCTTTTACATTTGCTGAGGAGAGCTTTACTTCCAACTATGTGGTCAATTTTGGAATAGGTGTGGTGTGGTGCTGAAAAAAATGTATATTCTGTTGATTTGGGGTGGAGAGTTCTGTAGATGTCTATTAGGTCCACTTTATGTAGAGCTGAGTTCAATTCCTGGATATCCTTGTTAACTTTCTGTCTCATTGATCTGTCTAATGTTGACAGTGGCGTGTTAAAATCTCCCATTATTATTGTGTGGGAGTTTAAGTCCCTTTGTAGGTCACTCAGGACTTGCTTTATGAATCTGGGTGCTCCTGTGTTGGGTGCATATATATTTAGGATAGTTAGCTCTTCTTGTTGAATTGATCCCTTTACCATTATGTAATGGCCTTCTTTGTCTCTTTTGATCTTTGTTGGTTTAAAGTCTATTTTATCAGAGACTAGGATTGCAACCCTTGCCTTTTTTTGTTTTCCAGTTGCTTGATAGATCTTCCTCCATCCCTTTCTTTTGAGTCTATGTGTGTCTCTGCATGTGAGATGGGTTTCCTGAATACAGCACACTGATGGGTCCTGACTCCTTATCCAGTTTGCCAGTCTGTGTCTTTTAATTGGAGCATTTAGCCCATTTACATTTAAGGTTAATATTGTCATGTGTGAATCTGATCCTGTCATTATGATGTTAGTTGGTTATTTTGCTCGTTAGTTGCTGCAGTTTCTTCCTAGCCTCGATGGTCTTTACAATTTGGCATGTTTTTGCAGTGGCTGGTACCGGTTGTTCCTTTCCATGTTTAGTGCTTCCTTCAGGAGCTGTTTTAGGGCAGGCCTGGTGGTGACAAAATCACTCAGCGTTTGCTTGTCTGTAAAGTATTTTATTTCTCCTTCACTTATGAATTCTGGGTTGAAAATTCTTTTTTTTAAGAATGTTGAATATCGGCCCCCACTCTCTTCTGGCTTGTAGAGTTTCTGCCGAGAGATCAGCTGTTAGTCTGATGGGCTTCCCTTTGTGGGTAACCCGACCTTTCTCTCTGGCTGCCCTTAACATTTTTTCCTTCATTTCAACTTTGGTGAATCTGACAATTATGTGTCTTGGAGTTGCTCTTCTCGAGGAGTATCTTTGTGGCGTTCTCTGTATTTCCAGAATCTGAATGTTGGCCTGCCTTGCTAGATTGGGGAAGTTCTCCTGGATAATATCTTGCAGAGTGTTTTCCAACTTGGTTCCATTCTCCTCATCATTTTCAGGTACACCAATCAGATGTAGGTTTGGTCTTTTCACATAGTCCCAAATTTCTTGGAGGCTTTGTTCATTTCTTTTTATTCTTTTTTCTCTAAACTTCCCTTCTCTCTTCATTTCATTCATTTCATCTTCCATCAGTGATACCCTTTCTTCCAGTTGATCGCATCTGCTACTGAGGCTTCTGCAATCTTCGCGTAGTTCTCGAAACTTGGCTTTCAGCTCCATCAGCTCCTTTAAGCCCTTCTCTCCATTGGTTATTCTAGTTATCCATTCTTCTAATTTTTTTTCAAAGTTTTTAACTTCTTTGCTATTGTTTTGAATTTCCTCTCGTAGCTCAGAGTAGTTTGATCGTCTGAAGCCTTCTTCTCTCAACTCGTCAAAATCATCCTCCATCCAGCTTTGTTCCGTTGCTGGTGAGGAACTGCGTTCCTTTGGAGGAGGAGAGGTGCTCTGCTTTTTAGAGTTTCCAGTTTTTCTGCTCTGTTTTTTCCCCATCTTTGTGGTTTTATCTACTTTTTGTCTTTGATGATGGTGATGTACAGATGGGTTTTTGGTGTGGATGTCCTTTCTGTTTGTTAGTTTTCCTTCTACCAGACAGGACCCTCAGCTGCAGGTCTGTTGGAGTTTACTAGAGGTCCACTCCAGACCCTGTTTGGCTGGGTGTCAGCAGCGGTGGCTGCAGAACAGCGGATTTTCGTGAGACCACAAATTCAGCTGTCTGATAGTTCCTCTGAAAGTTTTGTCTCAGAGGAATACCCATTTGAATGAGGTGTCAGTCTGTCCCTACTGGGCGGGTGCCTCCCAGTTAGGCTGCTCAGGGGTGAGGGACCCACTTTAGGAGGCAGTCTGTCCGTTCTCAGATCTCCAGCTGCGTGCTGGGAGAACCACTACTCTCTTCAAAGCTGTCAGTCAGACAGGGACATTTAAGTCTGTGGAGGGTCCTGCTGAGTTTTTGTTTGTCTGTGCCCTGCCCCCAGAAGTGGAGCCTACAGAGGCAGGCAAGCCTCCTTGAGCTGTGGTGGGCTCCACCCAGTTCGAGCTTCCTGGCTGCTTTGTTTACCTAAGCAAGCCTGGGCAATGGCGGGCGCCCCTCCCCCAGCCTCGCTGCCGCCTTGCAGCTTGATCTCAGACTGCTGTGCTAGCAATCAGCGAGACTCCGTGGGCATAGGACCCTCCGAGCCAGGTGCGGGACACAATCTCCTAGTGTGCCGTTTTCCAGGCCCCTTGGAGAAGCGCAGTATTAGGATGGGACTGACCCGATATTCCAGGTGCCGTCTGTTTCCCCTTTCTTTGACTAGGAAAGGGAACTCCCTGACCCCTTGCACTTCCCGAGTGAGGCAATGCCTCGCCCTGCTTCGGCTCGCGCACAGTGCGCCTCACCGACTGTCCTGCACCCACTGTTAGGCACTCCCTAGTGAGATGAAACCAGTACCTCAAGCAGAAATGCAGAAATCACCCGTCTTCTGTGTCGCTGGGGCTGGGAGCTGGAGACCGGAGCTGTTCCTATTCGGCCATCTTGGCTCCACCCCCGGTTTGTTTTGATTTAAATTGGATTGGGTATTTTCACACCTGAAAATAATACTGTTCTAATACCCAAAAGTGACAATATAAAAGCTATAGGGAAACTTCCTGAGGTATTTTCCAAGAGAGCAGAAAGGAGGTCTAACAGAGAATTTCTTAAAATAGTGGTAGAGAAAAAGGAAACAAATTCTTGGTTGTATCCCATTGAAATTAGCCTGTTCACCTGCACACACATACATGTGTCTACATATTCTCACAGTGTTGCATTTTTTCCTAGGTTGATGAAATATCTTTAAGCTCTTTGGTCTATGCCTCATAAAAGATAGCAAAATGAAATTGTATGGAGTTTCCAATAACAGAACATATGGCAAAGATGGAGTCAAGCAATAGAACCCCAGTTTGTAACTGGCAAATTCAGCAGCCGAGTATATAGACCTATGGCTTGTACTTCTGTTCAGGGCTATTACAATATTAATATTGTAAATGACTCTAATAATTGACTGCTTAGCTTACATTATGTGATGAAGGATCTTCATTCTCCTGGGTAATCTCAGATCTTTTAATAATTATGGGTTTAATAAGTGAAATTATTTAGTCAACAAAACGGTTATTTGAAATAATAGCATATGTAGAAACAATTTTCCAGGTTCACATATTAATATAATAATGTGTTAATTACAGAAAGCTGATTGTTTGGGTAGCACACTCCTAGATGCTGAAGTGTAGCAACAATGTGGGTCAGTCCCCGAGAGCCTGAGCTCTTGCATTTTGGTCATGTCAAGCCCAAGATCAAGAGAAAGCTCATGTGCTAAAAAGCTTGGCATGACATCTTAGAGACCCAGAGCACGGAGGCCCTTTACATAAACAGAACAAATCCTTTTCAGTGCTTTTAGACCTTAACAAACATGGGGTGATGTATAAAACTGCACTCCCCCCACTATAAGGCTAGCCCCCACCCTACAAACTCCTGAACTCTTTTCAGCATTTCTTAAATCTGTTCCATTGAACAATCTGCATTCATTGTAACAAATACAATCTCATTGAATTAGATTCTGAAGAGACTTCATAGTACAGGAAAAAAGGAGACTGATCCTGTATTCTCTTTAGTTTAAACAAGGAACACAGCACAGCAAATGAGAAATCTTGGGTGAGCTAAGTTCACTGGAATGGGTGGGGAGGGATGGGGAAGAGGAAGGGGGGAAATTGGAGAGACTTGTACTAGGTAAGGAATCTATTTCTAGGTGTCTCAGAAACAAAAAACCCAGTGTTAATGTCTGTGCTTTAATTACGTGACTGTTAGGTGTCACTGGGCGCATTTTTATTTTTCTACTACAATGCAATACATTTCTTTGAATTTAAACTTCCTTCAATTGTAAGGTAAGGCTTGGAGTCAGAATCACCAAAATTAAAATGTGGGAGAGGAAAAACATGCCAGTAGCTATTGAAAGATGTAACAAAGATTTGAATATTTATAGTTTGTAATAGCTTATTGGCCATCATAGTCTGATAAACCTGCACTATCGCCCAGGCACACACAATTCATTGCCTAGTATCATTATGATTATCTATGGCTGTCTCATTACTCAACCATTGCTTCAATTGTATCAGGAGTAAAAATAATAAGCCATAAGCTTCCCTGTTGCTTAACCTAACAACAAATCATTCCAATTCCAAGCCCAATGTCTATTATTCAAAGCAAATTAGGATCATAGAGACAGATTTCTTCTTCCTTCACTGGGGCAGCTGACCTCTCTCCCCTGAAGCTGTCGACCCATGCAAATGTTACATTTAGGAACTCATTTTTGATTTTCGGGAGTTACAATTCCCTAATAACTTAACGAGCAAAACATAGAGTTAGCTTTGCAATGCTTCAGCACACAAATTAGCTAGACAAATAAAAAGGATTAAAAAAATCTTGAAAATAGCACTTATCATCAGTCTCCCATTCAGAAATAATGAAGGGAGATGGTTTATACAGATTTAGTAATAAGACATGACATAAATGTAAATATAACATGTTATGACCTTTTTCTGGTGAACAATAAGCATTTTGTTCATTATTCAGAGCCTCTTTGTTTATAATGAATGTGGTGATGAATCCAAGTTATGACATCAATTAAATCACAAGTTTGTATTATTTTCAAACAGAGAAAATGCAGATATTTTAAGGCAGGTAGGAAAAATGATGAGTTACTGTCTATTCTCGGTCTCTAAATGAGTTATACATATTCAAAAAAGGAACATTAAAGATGCTTTACAAAGCCAGGATCATATATTACTTTTACTCTGAACAAAGATAACATTTGTAGAATGCCATTAGCAATAAATCTTTTAGATTTTTTCACTTAAAATCTTATGATCCCAATGGGAAGAATAGATAATCAGTAAATATAACTCTGATATCTGTCAGGAATTTGCCTGAATTAGAGCTGAACTATCTTGACAGGGAGATTGAGAAAAAAATTACCTTTGGTATTCTGATGAATGTATTTGAATTTTTCTTTAAAGGCATCACTAAAATAGAAACAAAAGTACTTACCTTGTCACAGTTGAAAAACACAGGATGTGTAGTACATAATTACCAATGATATAAGGCAAATATCCTTTGATAAAAAATACAGACCATAGAATCATTTCAAAGAATATTGAACTTGAATATGTTATAATAAAATATAAACTGTTTGGTATTATGCATTTCTCCTTTTTGTGATTTTGTAATTTCAACGTAAAAGAGAAATATGAATTAAAAATGTTTTATAAATTTTCTCTTTTCTTATCCAACCAATGGTTATGTAAGGAGAGAACAAAAGAGGGGAGAGGATTTAAAGCATTCTGGAATAGTCTACATATTATGTCCAGAAAGACATGGTTCTTGTTGACTCTTTGGAGCATTGCAGTATCTAGCCCTGAATGTGATTTAGTTATGGAGTCACTATGTATTAAATACTCAGTGCAGAAGGGTTAATATCTTTCCATCACCTTGTTTCTCTGGAAAGAAAGGGCTCCCAGAAAGGGAGACTGTAATATGCCGAGGAACTCTTCTTGAGATGAGAGTTGCCTCGCTAACATCTCTCTGCACAACTCCCCCTGCTTTTCTCCTTAAAACATGCATTGCCCATGAACTGGAGTAGAAGATGGCTCACTAGCTTCTCAGGGTCCTCTGGAAGCCATAAGAGGACAGTGGAATGTGGCAAGAGGAGTGCTGGTGGTGTCCACTTCAAAGAACCATCCTGTCTCTCAGATCAGTGTGTGGCTGGTACCAGAAAACGCCACTTAGAGTGAATCTATTCAAAATTGAAGTCAATCTTTTGTGGATAATAGTGGAAAATGGAAAGCTTTGGTTGAGCTTTATCTAAAAATAAAATAGAAAATAATGAAAAAAATTAAAAAAAATGCTTACAATGAAAACAATTCTCTAGTCCTTAGAACAAATGAAGAATTAGCCAAATCATAATTTTTTCAATTATCTTCCCAGCATAATTTTAGGGTATTAAATTCTCCACTGTGTACTTGACTTGAAGAGCATGCTCATAAAAAGAATCAATTGTGCAAAAATATTCCATGGCTTTTTAAATTTTCAAATGAGTTTTCCTAATTATTTGGTTTTTAGCTTGTTCTCTTTTGAATCTCATTATCTTTTTCATTTTCCCTATTTTCAATTGTCTGACCTTGATAGAGCCACAAAATCTTTGCCTGTGACTTGAGCAAGTCTCCAATATCACTTGAATAAATTTTATCAAGTCCCTCATTTTGAAAAGATTTTCAGTTTAACTTTTTAGGTTTTTTTTTCTATTTACATGGGAAGTTGTAACTATCAGATTGTTAGCAAGATTATAACTGATCGAGATGTTGATTTTGTGGATTAAGGTAGGCGCTATATTAATTGCAGAGGGGAGTTTGAGTTGGAACTAATTTTACAATTGGTCAGTTCACCAGTGAATATTTTCATGCTATGACAACTTTTGATTTCCTATGGGGGATTTCTTGATGAGGAATCAGACACCTGTGTCTATCTGACAATCTACTGAAGATCCAGAGAAAACAATGCAGGGCTGAATAATAGCTAAATAGCTAATATGTTTTTGAAAGTGAACTATGTTCTAAGCATTTAAACATTCGTGCCTCGGAATTGTCAGCGTGCTATGTAAGAAGGAGGGGCATTTTGGCTTCAGATTGCTTATTTTATTCTTAAATTGCTTAGACTCCTTTGCTGCAGATTCATTGTTCTATCCATCTATTACACATGCATATATGGGTGCTCACTGTCCATCAGACACTGTGCTAGGCCCTGGAGATATAGAGCTAGATCATGCATCTCTTCCCACAGAAAGCTCGGGATCTGGTAGGAGACACATCACTCTCTACTGTCCTGAGCAAACAGTACAGTAGAGATCTTTAAAAAAAATTTTTAAAGACTAGTTACTATGATACATTTACTATGTGTCAGAGACCACACTGGATGCTTTACTTAGATCATTTCCTTTATTCTAACAATCTGGTTGGTGGCTGACACTAGATTTGCACCTAGCTTTTTCTGAGGCCAAAGCCATGTTCTTTACCATGATGCTCCACCACCCACTGCTTCATAGTGAATATAAAGACAAAGGTTTATGTCTAGGTACTGTGAGAACATCTAGGAGGGGTCCCTAACCTAGACTGAGGATGCTTCTGAAAGCCTCGCTGGGGGTGTCATTATCTTAGCTAGATGCCTGAGGACAAGTGCATAGCCCGTTGGCAAGGCGGAGCAACATGGAGATGTCGTAAAGGGGTGGGTTGGATTCAGGAAATTTCTCTTTGTTTTCCCCAGTATTATAAGCGTAGTTATAGTATAGACCATTTTACACTACATTACCTAGAATATAACAGTGTAATTTCATTTATAATTATGTTTAGCGTTCCTAACACCAAAAAATTCCAAATAAAATCTTGTATCAAATTATTGTTCTCATTTTTGTACAAAGATTTCAAAAGCCTACTGCCTCGGGCGGTGTACTTAAGAGGGATTGTTACTCAACTGATCACTGCTTCTTCTGATTCCTTCTACAATGTATATTTACCAAGAAATGTCACATGGGATTTTGCATTTATATAATGCTTTTTAGGGCAATGAAAACCCAATATAATCAGTCGGCTTATTTAATGTTCAAAGTGTTTAATAAGCTTTTTTTTTTTGAATGAACCATTTAAATGAGGTTTTTTTTTCTTTTTTCATTAATTAACTCACCAGTGCACCAAATACGTATCAGATAAATGAGTTGATAGGGTCCCCAGTTTAGTTGAAGATGCAATACGGAAAGCACTAATTAGGCAGGCAAGAGCTCCAGATAATTAAATAGTGATTAATAGATTTTTGTACTACCAAAATTAAAAGTAACTAATTGGTTGAAAAAATATTTAAAATTGTGTGCTTGGAACTTGTATGTTGAACATGATTCTGTGGGACATGAAGATTATTTTGATTTTAAGAGTAAAGGTTTTTTTTTAATTCGTTTTCCCTTTTCTGACATCTTGTGTCAAAGTGTTCCCATGTTAATAGTAGAATATAATGGAAGTTTATGCAATTAAATACAGCAAGAGAGTTTATAGACCATTTATCATTGGATATGGGTCATATACTGTGAATTTCAGAAAATAAAAGGGAATTCCATTTGTAGCCTACTCTTGCCTGAAGCTCACCTAATGAAATCTTTCTCACTCATAGAATTAACAGTGTATCCAGCTGAAAAGTATTTAACATTCTCTATGCATACTAAGCATGCAAAAGTAGAATAAAACCTTGCATACTTACAGGGGATTTTTGTTGCTTTTTCTTCAGCCCAAATTAGGCAGCTCTTGTTCATTTAGTGCATTTGAAAGGAGCTGAACTTTTAAAATTCTGAACTGTCAGTCCCCATCATTTCATTTGACAGCTGACACTTTGAGAGTGAAGAACACACAAATCATGTGAGTGGAGTGAAACACTGCTAATAAATGCTATTGTTTTTCCCGACGGAAAGAAGCACCTTAAACAACTCTTTGCAGATCCAACGGGTTTGTTATGATGCAAAATGCATGTTTGGCTGTCACCATTTATGTTTACTACCTGCAGAGCATAAAATTGCTGATAAAAAATTGAAGAAACATAAGGCCAGATTCATTAGTTAAAGAACCATGCTTTTTCTCCTCCCCACCTTACCCCTCAACTTCCCATTTTAATATAATAAACATTGAGTCTTCCTTCATTAAGGCACGGAACTAAATAAATAATGTATGGTTCTTGAGATAATTACAAGATTTCTGTATTTATGGAAAACACAAATTCTGAAACATTTGCTTGTCTGCTTGTACTTTGCGCTTTTTTAGCAAGCAAAGGAACTTGTGAAAATTGGCTCTGCCATTTTGGAATTTTATTTAAGAATATTCATGATCATTTTGGGGGCTTTTTGGCTTTGTTCTTCTCCCATAAAAGATCCGAGGCCAAATGTTTGTAGGTTGAACATATCCTCCTTCCTGATGCAGAAAATCTCTCTATATCCTTCAGATCTGTTCACCTGGCTAAATCACATAAGATGGCATATATTTTATTGAAACTTTCCTTGTTAACATTAATTAATATTAATTAGTTAACTAGCCAACAAGAGGATTGTTCCTAGTTTGTTTTATAGACACCTACTGTGGAGACAAAGAAATGGCTTGATAAATGATATGCTTTGACTACTTTGTAGCATACGACCACTCATAACACTTTTATCTCGTTAGTCTTTTATAAATATTGCTATTAAGAGTAGTGAATATCTTTGACTATCTTAGTACACCATAGAAGAATTCTAATAGATTGAAATATTTCTAAACCAAATAGTGAACTATAAAGTTATGGATTGGGTTTCAGTTATGAAAAAAATATAGAAGCGTGAAAAGCTTGAGTGACTAGTATTTCTTTTTTCTTTTTACACTTTTAGTTTTCAATGCAAATACTAGGAAAGGGAAATTATTTTCTATATTGTTTCTTGCTGAGAACTGACAGAGGTAACTCACTTAACTGTCTAGACAGGAAATGTATACATACATATGAAAACTTTAGGCTGGGCACAGTGGGCTGGGCGCGGTGGCTCACGCCTGTAATCCCAGCACTTTGGGAGGCCGAGGTGGGCAGATCACGAGGTCAGGAGATTGAGACCATCCTGGCTAACGCGGTGAAACCCCGTCTCTACTAAAAATACAAAAAAATTAGTCGGGCATGGTGGCGGGCACCTGTAGTCCCAGCTACTCGGGAGGCTGAAGCAGGAGAATGGCGTGAATCTGGGAGGCAGAGCTTGCAGTGAGCCAAGATCACTCCACTGCTCTCCAGCCTGGGCAACAGAGCGAGACTTCATCTCAAAAAAAGAGAAAACTTTAAGGAGCTCATTACCACACTGCCTTGAATAATGTTGACATCTTATGCACATAGTTATGCATGTGTATACATACAAAGTACAGCTGATCAAGAAAGAGTTCAATGGAAAGCCTAGAAAATTAGTTGTAGCATTATTCTACACACAATTTTTCAGTGCCTTGGTATATCCATCTGGAAGATGAGCAAAGAAAAACTACTTCTCTGAATAAGAAAATGCTGTAGACTTTTGTGGAAAAGTGCCCTTTAAATTCAAGGCAATGTACACACAAATATTACGTCTGTAATCTACATGATTTTCATAGAAAGGTATGGAGAATCTATATGCCCCGCTGGGAAAATGATAGTTCTTCCCGGAGAAGCCATTGCTTTGCCTTTGAGTTTCACTGCTTTGACCTCTCCTTGAGGGTTTCCTTGAAATGTATTTAACTTCGAGTCACCATCCTACTGTTTGCTTACTCACCTTCTCAAAACCAACAGGTCAGAAGTCAATGGATACTTTTTAAAATTCATGACTGTCATAGGAGGTCTGATTCCCAAGACAGCTGTGGCAAATAACCAGTCTCACAGATGGATAATATCGAGAATGTTATTCTGTGGCTAAGATTTTACTGGAGTTGCCCCTTACACCCACAAATAGGCTGTTTGCTTGGTTTGTCATTCCCTTCCAAAGGTACTTAGGAGGAGTGGAAGCCTAGAGTGAGCAGTTAAGTTCCACCATATGAGAGCACAAACGAATTAAAGTTCCAGTGACTCAAGTCTCAGAGGCAATTACACAGGTTTTCAGTAGTTAAACCAAGGTAACTTGCAAAAAGCCCAATGCCATTGCTGACTTGATCTTTAAATCAATATGTTTCTGCAGACATTATATATGATAGCATATGTAGGCTGGAAAACAAGGAACTGAGGCCCCAGAACAGATTTAAAGGGGAGAAAGCCTGTCTTTATATGAGACTGGATTTTGAAGTATTATCTAGGGCAAAAGCTTTTTAAAATCTTAAATTACCTTTCACTCTATAGCAGAAAACAGTTTCAGAGACTCGACTTTGCTCTTACATCGTCACTCCATGAAATGTCAAAGACCCCGAAAAGGGTACTTGGAAAGATATATTGCAAATTGTTATGCAATTCCCTATTCCTCTGGCCAGGAGAACTAGGAATTTGGGAGGTATTTTTTATGTGGGGTAGGGGAAAGAGAGGGTAAAGAATTGATGTGGAAATATATTTTTAAGGACCCTATAGCCTGGGCAGTTTTTTACTGCATAGCTACAAGATACTGGCTAAAGTAATTTAAAAGAAGGCAGTGGAGAGACTGAACTAATGGTTACAGAGAGTGGGTTCTGGAAAACCCTTTCAGTGTAATTTAATTGGAGCAGGATATCACTGATCTCAGATTCTTTCCAATTTCATTGGGAGGCCCAAGGAGCAAGGAGGTCAGATACAGTAGTTGCTAAATGGCATTTGACTATCACCTGGGTTGTGCATAAATGAAACATAGGTTGTGCACAAATATGGGTTAGTTTGATTATTACATGGATTGTGGATAAAGAAAACCCAGTTAGTCATGTCCTCTGAACCCTGGTTAGGACTGAATGCTCATCCTGTGCATTGCAAATTAGTCAACATCTTCGGAAGTGGCTCATGTGTTAAAACCTCGGGTTTTGGAGTCAAGACACACCTGAGTTCAAATCTCAGCCCCACGGTTACTAGATGAGTTCCTTGGAAGATTTACAAAATCTCTTAAGGCCTCAATTTCTCCATCTGTTGAAGATTAATAATAGTATCCATCTAGTATGAAATGAAATTATACGTGGAACATGCATAGCAGAGGTCCTGGTGCGCAGTGTGTGCATAATACAGTTTAGCTAATAAGTTACATGCAGAAACTAACAAAGGACAGCTGATATGATCATGTTAGTCATAATACAAAGTATTTAGAGTAAAGCAGCCCTGAAAATCTGAGTGGGATTCATACAACTGAAATGCCCTATTTATAGCATATTGGGTTAAAAAAATGACTTGGGTATTTATCACCAGTGAAAACACTGCAGAGAGGCCATATTCTAAATGTTTTAAATGTTTTATAACAGTGGCAGCTGAAATGTTATTAAAATAGACAAATGTAAAATACTAAATGTTCTTGGACAAGAGTGATTCACTGAGTGTTCCTTGTATGTGAGCATGTATTACAATCTTTATAAATTTGTACAGAATTGATAACAATACTTGAAAATTAGACATCATGGAAACTCATGCTCAAATGACTTCAGGTTGTGTGAATGAATCTTTTGCCAGTGAAAGAACGAGGAGGATGTGATATCTCTCTTCTATTCACAAAGCCTAAGGGGAAAAAACCCTCAAACATCAGAAACATATGGTTTTAAAGTTCTGTGTCTGAGCCTGCAACATTGATGGAATTTTATGTAAAGAGATAAAAATCTGTGCATGGACTGTCACAAGCTGTTTGGGTGAACAGAGTGACTGTTGCTAAACCACTGTTGATATTCTTAAATGGGTTGCAATGAGAACCACCTGTAAGCCAGACAGGTTTGGAAGTAGTGAAAATCATCAAGGGATACAGGTCAAAATAATGTACATAAGATGAGTAAAGAAAGGTTGAACAGTATCAATGAGTCAAATGGCGAAAAAAACCCTCAAGAACAAAAAATACAGAAACAAGTGTGACTTCTGTCAGAAGCATGGCAGGAGTGTGTTTCAGAAGGATGAGAATCGAATTTATTCATTGGTAGTCTGGAAAACTGCAATTCCTGGATCCGTTCACTTTTCATATTATTTGCTCTAATTATGGTAGGGCATAAAGTGGGTCAGGAGACCACACAGCTTTGGAAAACATATACAGTATTGAGAAATAGAGTAACCAAATTCTGAGGTGAGCATCTTCTTAGGAGTATGCTTGTCAGTGTCCATGACTCTCTTGTGAAGCAGGATAAACTGAGGGGAAGATAAAAATTTATCAACATTTTCTCCTTTCCTAAGTGAATTCCCATACCTTATCTCATTTGAACCTCATGAGGCAGGCAGGGTAGAGGAATGTCTGACTATCCAACGGCCTTCATGAAATACTTTGTTCTAGATGAATTTGATGAGACATAATGACAATAAAGATAAGTAGAGATAAATTCAGTTAAATTGAATCTACTTCTTCTGAGCATTTGGTTCTCAACGATTCCTGTCTCATCTTGTCAGACTCAAATTAATAACGTTGCTAGATATTTACTACATAGTTAAAGCACCCTGGGTGTTTATGTGTCTGTATGTTGAAAGTTGGGGGGACATGAGAAGGTTTTTAAACCCAAAGGGTTTTAGGGTAGAGAGGAGAAATGCATGTTAATAATTAACCTTAAAATGAGCAAAACAAAATAATGGGTGGGAGGAGAAGGGGGTGTTGCAGAAGGATCAAGCACAAGAGTGCTGTAATCCATGGCCTGGCTCTGCCATGTGTTAGCTGTGTAACCTCAGGCACGTTGTTTGATTTCTCAAAGCCATTGTCCCCTCCCTGGTAAAGTGGCAATATGATAATGTGTCTAAAGCCCTTGGCATAGGGCTTGGTATGTACTGAAAATTCAAAAACGATAGCTAACTTTATTCATCATTATAAGCTAAGTGCTATGATTAGGTGCATTATGGAAGATTTCATGGCATGTCTTTGGATCTGAGTTTTGAAAGATTAAAGTGCCAGCCTTTGGAATTTGGATATATATTAATTAAAACAAAGCAAAATAAGCAAAGGAAATCTTGGACTTTGGTGTTCAAAGACGATTCAGTTTCCTACTTCTGGCCAATTTTAAAATCAACATTCTACTATATATCAGGCACTGGGTATGTCACCTAATTTGTGTGAGCTTCAGTTTCTGGATCAGAAAGTTGAAATAAAGAACATATCTGTTTCTCAAAGTTGCTGCTGTGAGGAAGAGATGTAACAATGTTTGAGAAAAGCATATTGTGATCTGTAAATTGTTATTACTCTTGTAATTATTAGTGTCAGGTGGACAGAAAGAATGAGAAAGACAATTTAGCTTGGGAGACTAGCATGAATTAAAGGCATGGAAGTATAATGACATACAGAATGTTTGAGAATGACCAAAAGGCAGGTATGACTGGGATGTAAGGGTATAGAAGGAAGTTCTTCAATGGAGTGGCAAAGTGCTTTATGGAGAGCCTGAATGCTGGGTTACAGAGTTTGGGCTTTATTCTAGGTCCAACAGGGAGTCCTTGAGGATTTTGAATGAGTATTATATCTTCTAGAAAAATTATCTTACATGCTAGAAAAGTGTCCATCCATACATTATCAATGAGGAGACCACAGAATAGTTTTATCCTTAAGCACTGGGCAACATTTCTCTTTTGTTCTCTTTTTTCTCCTCTCCTGACCTACACCATTCTTTGACTACCTTCAATAGTTTTCAGCCTCTGATGTACATTAGTAATTCCTGGGCTTTGCTCTAGCCTATTGAATTCACATCTGGGTGGCAGGGCCCAGGCTTTGCATTTGAAAAATCAGTACAGGAGATTCTGATGTCAAGACAAAACCGAGAGCCATCTTTTGAACTTGTTCTGTACCTATTATCTCCCTGTGATATACAGAGGAGGCTCTTTAAGTTGCAAGAAATATCCATACATTAGGATGGTCAATGATGAACATATAAAGGATATAAGAAAGAGAGAAAATTCAACCACTTGGCCATGACTCAGGGAAACTGAGAAGAACAGGCAGGGCACTAGGTCTTATGCGACAAGCAGAAACCACAGTACGCTTGAGTGTCCAGATGACTGGATCACAGTTCAGAGATAGGAAGATGACTCAGGATTCAGTAACATGGGTGTCATCAACAGAGGTCCAGGGGTCCCTTCCCATTTTCTGCAGGGAATATGACTCAGCTACTTTCCCAGTCCCTGCTGGTTTCTGTGTGAATATTCACTCTAGCTCCTATTGCCTGGCGGACTTACTCATTATATCCTCAATGGAAATTCCAGAGAGGGACGATTGGATTAGTCCAGTGACTCATGGAGGAGCAACTGCTTTTGATGAAGTGCTTTCTCTTCAGTCGGGCCAATCAAGATTGGGAGGCAGCATCTTGAAGGGTGGAATATGAGTAAGAACTTCTACAGAAGAGGCCAGGGCTTCCCAGAAGGGGGCTATTCAGTAACAGTAATTATCAGCAACCTCTATTTAGCACTTGAGCACATATCTAAATATTTTACATATGTACAAATTCATTTAATTTTCATAACATGCATAATTTGTTTTCATTTATTTGACAAATATATACAGTGTTGCTCTGTAGCAGCACTGTTCTTAGTACCTTACAGATGTTGACTCCGTTGATAAAAACTTATGAGGTAACTACTATTGTTTTTTTCATTTTACAGACAAAGACAGTCACAGAGTTAGCATGTTTTCTGAGGTCATACCACTAAAAGTGGAAAAACAATTATTTGAACCCAGGCACTCTGGCACATGCTTTATGAGATTCATTTCTTTGCACCCTCAGGTAACCCAAGGTGCTAAAAATGTACTTGTTCCTATTATGCATTCCAGGAGATATGTAAGGCTGACACACAGAGTGGCATGAGGAGGGCAGTTAGCCTGGTGCTTGGCTCTGAATGATCTCAGATCAGAATCTTTTCTTTTGAAGTTCTATGTATCTGGTACCCAACAAATAATAAATATCTATTGAATAACTATGGAATAAATGAATGAATAAACAGAATAAATACATAAGAAAATGAGATTAAAAAATGTGAGCAGTTGAAGTGGAGTTTGAAGAAAGAAATTTTTGGTTGAGTGAAAAATCACATTTGATCATTTGAGAATGATAGTATTAAGAAAGAACGGTACTACTTGACTTCACCTCTTAGCTCCGGAGACTCCACTGAGAGCTAACCTAAATGTTTGAAAGATTTTTGTTCCTAGTCTTCTTAGCTTGTAAAATTTGAGCAATTAGACATGCCAACATTTAGGAAATAGTTGCTACTTTTCTAGCAAGATACTATGAGAATCAGTCATCATTTAGTATTTTGTTGTAAGTCTTGAGCTATAGTAAAAAAAAAGTAGAAAAAGTCAAGTAAAATCTTAGTGACTTAATATGTACATTAGGCATATTGGCATTTGAATGGGTTTAAATTTATTCATGCATTTTTAAAGGGAAAAATAATGATTAAAAGGAAAACTCAGAGACTTTTTTGGGAACATAGTCTTTAAAATAAGTTATAAAGAAAACATATTTTTACTTAATCAGCAGGACAAATATAAGCTCATCAATAAAAATGGGGAGCACAAAATAAAGGCAAAGCAAGGCTGACGACAGCCTGGCTCTATTGCCTAACTGTGGAAGAAGCAGGAAAATAACAGCTGTAGACATGCAATAAACAAGCACAAGGGACTAAGTTGGAGCTTGATGCCAAATTAAACCTGTGCGTGAACCTTATTTGTTTCTTTGCAGTTAAGGAAAGACATTACCATTCAAATAGACAAGCTACATAAGACAGGCTACGTATACACTGGAATCAGAGTCTCCAATCAGAAAGGGATTTTGTGTCTTTTCCTATTAAGAACCTGGTTTAGACAGCTCTGCTACCTATAAACATTTAATCTAATCAATTAGAGAAGGAGAGCCTAAGAAATGGTCACACAAAATATTCGGACAATGTCACATGATGCCTGAAGACTATGCTCTCATTTTAACTGGGATAAAGAGGACATTTCTCCATTAAGAGCTGCTTCTGATTGTTCTATGTTTCTGATGCAATTTCACTAACACAATACATAGGGTAATAAGATACTCATGTAACAGACACATTATGTAATACTCTATATCATTTATATCCTTATTTGTTTTCAGGAAAATTAAGTTTTATTTTTACTTCTGTAAAACAATGTCATTTCAACTTATTTACACATATTCCTTTATCGGGAAATAATTTTATCCTGGATATCCCTTTAATGTCTTGCAAAATGTCTCCCCATTCCTTTTCATCTCTCAATTTATTTTTCCCACCCCACTACCCAACTGTCGCCAAGATGTGGAATATAAATAAAGAGAAATATGCAGTAATTCTGGTTTGTAATTGAGAAATGTGTATACTCATCACTTTCTTAGCAAGATTTGAATAACAAAATAAACGTTGAGTATAGGAAAAGACTAGCGGAGTAGAAATCTTTAATTAGAATCTCTCAAAATCTATCTTTAAAAATTAATTCAAATAGGAAATTATTTAGATTAATTGACTTATTTACTGCTCTATTTTATAAAAATATTATTCTTTGTTGTTTGAATTGTTCTTTTAGCTTCCTGTACCATACCAAGGTATCATAGTTATGTACCATATCATAGCTAGGGAGGAACTATCTGTTCTAAGCAGTTTATAATCTGGGGCACAGAGGCAGGAAGAGGTTAAATTATATGCTTAAATTATGAGGCAAATAAGAAAATTCTTTTGACTAACTCACCATTTGGTGATTCCCATTGGCCACTCTCTCATATCAAGTAACCCTTCTCTGATAAAGTTTATTGAAAACTGAATAAGAATTATTTTCTTGGTAGTAAGTTAGAATCCATTCTGTAGGAGAAGCTAGTTTTAATTTTTCAGTAGTCTTCTTTAGATTGTCATTGATGTGGCTGGTTGTAGTGCTGTTAAGTACCCAAATCTGGAGCTGATGTTAATGGAGGATGAAGTGATGAAGACATTTGGATGAATTCTAATTACAGTGGCAGTTCTGATTCTTTTATTTGTGGAAATTTGGTAAACTTCAGAAAGTGG
Source organism: Hylobates moloch (assembly GCF_009828535.3). Classification (NCBI taxonomy): domain Eukaryota; kingdom Metazoa; phylum Chordata; class Mammalia; order Primates; family Hylobatidae; genus Hylobates; species Hylobates moloch. The sequence goes on from NW_026652289.1 coordinate 77,869,823, forward strand.
ACTTGTTAGTAGTGCTTTGCAAATGTGACATCAGTTGAGCAGGCTTGGGTCCTACCAGAAGTTTACAGTGTGCCTTGGCTTTGGTAAAGTGTCTATGGGAAGATGTGACATAAACATTACCCAAACTTTACTGTGGTATAGGGGTGAAAAAACGCATAAGTGAAACTTTCCCTCACCACATTTTCCATGTATTTTGGCTGTTGATTTTGGCTAGGCGTAACCATGGAATTACACAGACATAATCAAATAGCCCAGTCAGATTAATAAAACAAAATACATTGTTGGAAAAGAAATGGTGTTGAATTTAGCTTTTTATTCTCAATAGAAGTTTTAACAGTAACAAACAAACAAAAATAACAGCCATAACGTACTCCAAAAAACCAATCGGCTTTTGACTGTCATTGGAAACCAAACCGACATTTCAAACCTTAGAACTCTAGGATAATTTTATGAAGGTAGAAATGCTACTAAGGATTTATGATTGTCATATTTAAAAAATTCATTCATTCTGCTTGGTGAGCGTGTGTGTGTGTGTGTGTGTGTGTGTGTGTGTGTCTGTGTGTGTGTGTGTGTATGTTTCGAAATGGTGGTAGTAGCAGTAAACAATTTTTGAGTTGTAGATTTCCCTAAACTTCATATTCACTATTGACGGGGTCAAAGGAAACTATAACATGGTTTTGTCTGCCTCATCTGGAGGCTTCAGCCCAGCAGAAATGAGAGACGACAGCAGTGAAAGCAGAGGCTGAGGAGCAGCATCCAGTTAATAATGTGGGGCAACTCAGCCAGGGCTCACAATGATGGACTCCGTAGAGTGGGGCAAAAACATTCTTATGGCCTTTCGCGTGGAAACTTTATCACCAGCCCCACTTCCTCCCTCTCAAGAATGTCTGAGTTTTAAATGAACAATTGGTGAGGTGAGATGCCAAAATAAGGAGAAACATATTAACCTTCTTTGAGGTGGAGACAGGGGAAAAGTACTTCCCAGAGGGAGCTTTACAAAGTGAAAGCCACCTTAATTCCTTCACAGCGTTTTCTTTCTTCCTTTCAATTGTTATATTTAGCAAGCGCCCCTTTCTGTTTTCTTAGCTTTACTAAGTAAAGCATTTAGGATGACTAGCTTTTTTGGTGTTCTATGAATTAAAACTTGTAGGGTGTTAGGAGATATTTTGGTCTCTCTCTCTCTCTTTCTTTTTGAGACAGAGTCTCTCTCTAGTCCTTACTGAAGATGACAAAAAATTATTTTTTTGAAGATGCATGATAGAAAAAAATATATGATCAAAATGGGTTCCTACAACCCATTTCACCTCTGAATTGCCTCTTTTCTCTCTCTCTCTTTCTTTCCTTCTTTCTTTTTTCTTTCTGTCTTTCCTGTTATCAAAAAATATTTTTTTCATCTTTTTAAAATTTTATTTTATTTATTTATTTATTTGTTTTTTTAATTGTACTTTAGGTTTTAGGGTACATGTGCACAATGTGCAGGTTTGTTACATATGTATCCATGTGCCATGTTGTTTTGCTGCACCCATTAACTCGTCATTTAGCATTAGGTATATCTCCTAATGCTGTCCCTCCCCCCTCCCCCCACCCCACAACAGTCCCCGGAGTGTGATGTTCCCCTTCCTGTGTCCATGAGTTCTCATTGTTCAATTCCCACCTGTGAGTGAGAACATGCGGTGTTTGGTTTTTTGTCCCTGCGATAGTTTACTGAGAATGATGTTTTCCAATTTCATCCATGTCCCTACAAAGGACACGAACTCGTCATTTTTTATGGCTGCATAGTATTCCATGGTGTATATGTGCCACATTTTCTTAATCCAGTCTATTGTTGTTGGACATTTGGGTTGGTTCCAAGTCTTTGCTATTGTGAATAGTGCCGCAATAAACATACGTGTGCATGTGTCTTTATAGCAGCATGATTTATAGTCCTTTGGGTATATACCCAGTAATGGGATGGCTGGGTCAAATGGTATTTCTAGTTCTAGATCCCTGAGGAATCGCCACACTGACTTCCAAAAATAGTACAAAGTATACAAGGCATAAATTGTTTCTTTATTAATAAATGCAATTTTAGCAGTAGATGTGTAAATTTTAAGTTAGTGATTTACTTTTTGCTTGTTCATTTTCTCAGTGTGGAGTTGTTTCTTAATGTAGAGTTCTAATGGCTTTTTTAGTTTTAACATGTAGTAAATTTTCTGCTATCCAGCCTTTTACCAATATGTACACTTCAGCTGGGATTCTTGTGTAGAAAGTATAGCAGGATTATATTTCAAGATTCTGAGGAATGTGTGGAATTGTGAGAGATTAATTTACATTCACTGTGGTTATGGTATTACAATTATTTATTTTATTGTAATCATCTGAAAATTGTAAATCAAAGAGTGGCATATAAGAGGGGGTCTTCAAACTGTTCATGGAAAATGTGTGTTATAAAAAACAATGCATGGTTTTCAAATTTTTTTATTGCACCAAAATAAACTTGTACTAACTTATAACATGTCCAAACAGGATCTAGTTTGAGGTATAAAGAAGGTTAAGACATCAATTGAAAGAGCACCTATTAGAGCAACATAAATTCTGCTAAAATTGAAGCAAAAACAAACATCAAATTTATGGTGAAGGTTGGGTAGAGGAGTGACGAAATCATTGATGCTCTACAGAAAGTTTCTGGGAACAATGCCCCAAAGAAATCAGCAGTTTACAAATATATAACCCATTTTAAGAAGGGATGATGTGATGTTGAAAATGAAGTCCATGGCAGCAGCTTATCAACATCAATTTGTGAGGAAAAAAATTAATCATCTTCATGCCCTGATTGAAGAGGACTGATGATTACCGGTAGGAACAATAGCCACTTGATTCAGTGTATACAATTCTGACTGAAAAGTTAAAGTTAAGCAAACTTTCCACTTGATAGGTACCCAAATTGTTGTGCCCAGAACTGTTGCAGACAAGAACAAAGTTTTCAATGGAAAGTTCAAAGAAGTAGAATTAAGATCCTGAAGGCTTTCTTCGAAAACTTGGAACAGGAGATGAAACACAGCTTTATCAGTACAATCCTGAAGACAAAGTACAATCAAAACAATGGCTACCAAGAGGTGGAAGTGGCCCAGTTAAAGCAAACATGGACTGATCAGGAGCAAAGATCATGGCAATAGTTTTTGAGATGCTGAAAAGATTTTGTTTGTTGGCTTTCTGGAGGGCCAAAGAATGAAAACATCTGCTTATTATGACACTGTTTTGAGAAAGTTAGGCAAAGCTTTAGCAGAAAAACATGCAGGAATGCTTCACTATAGAGTCTTCCACCATGACAATGCTTCTGCTCACTCTTCTCATCAATCAAGCACAGTTTTGCAAGAGTTTTGATGGGAAATCATTAGGCATTCACCTTACAGTCCTGGCTTGGCGCCTCCTGACTTCTTTTTATTTCCTAATGTTAAAAACTTTGTAAAGGGCACTCATTTTTCTTCAGTTAATCATGTGAAAAAGACTGCATCGACATTTCCCTCAGTTCTTTTTTAATTTTTTAAAATTTCTTATTATACTTTAAGTTCTGGGATATATGTGCAGAACGTGCAGGTTTGTTACATAGGTATACACACGCCATGGTAGCATGTTGCACCCATCAACCCGCCATCTACATTAGGTATTTCTCCTAATGCTATCCCTCCCCTTGCCCCAACCCCCTGACAGGCCCCAGTATGTGATGTTTCCCTCCCTGTGCCCTTACGTTCTCATTGTTCAACTCCCACTTGTAAGTGAGAACATGTGGTGTTTGGTTTTCTGTTCCTGTGTTAGTTTGCTGAGAATGATGGTTTCTAGCTTCATCCATGTCCCTGCAAAGGACATGAACTCATCATTTTTTATGGCTGCATAGTACTCCATGGTGTATATGTGCCACATTTTCTTTATCCAGTCTATCATAGATGGGCATTTGGGTTGGTTCCAAGTCTTTGCTGTTGTGAATAGTGCTGCAATAAACTTTTGTGTGCATGTGTCTTTATAGTAGAATGATTTATAATCCTTTGGGTATATACCCAGTAATGGGATTGTTGGGTCGTATGGTATTTCTAGTTCTAGATCCTTGAGGAATGGCCACACTGTCTTCCACAGTGGTTGAACTAATTTACACCCCCATCAACAGTATAAAAGCATTCCTATTTCTTCACATCTTCTCCAGCATCTGTTGTTTCCTGACTCTTTAACGATCGCCATTCCCCACTACCCTCAGTTCTTTAGGGAGGAAGTAAATGGCTGGTATCGTCACTTACAAAAGTGTTTTAAACTTGGAGCTTCTGTTGAAAAAAAAAGTTTATGTATTTTACTTTTATCTTTTAATTCCATTTTCCACGAACTTTTTGAAGTCCCTTCTCATGATGACTACATAAAAGTTGATTAGAATCCTCCATTGTCCATCCATGCTAGACAGTATTTTTGATATAAAGATTTTAAAGCACATTGCAAATGATGGCATCCTTTTATTACTGATGGATTGACCAAGGTACCAAGCCAGGTGCCTATGCCAGGTTATGTTTAGAGAATAGAGAAGCTGGGATTTTTTTCCCCCCATTTCTCCTCTCCCTCACTTTAGCTTTGATTATATTCATCATTGTTCTTCTCCCATGATGTTCACTCTAGATAACAGGTTGTTTTGAATGGTACTGTCTTATTAGAGGTTTTATCCTGGTGGAATAAGGAGATTTTCACACATAAAAAATGATGCTTCTTGCGTTTACTAGCTAAGTTTGGGATCCTACTAACAGAATGATTATGGTCAATAAATATGGAAAGTAGCCTGATAATGAAAGGAAGAAATATTAAAATTTGTATCTTTAAGGCTACTTATGATAAATTAAATGTCTTTCTTTGACAGAATAATTTAAAAATTGCTTTATTACTGCAGGCCACACACTCTGTTGTTATAATAATTCTGTGAGTTTTCACACGTGCATGTTGCTCCAACAGCCCTGCATATTTTCTTGTTTTATGCCTGAAACCAAATTAATTACTTTGTTTAATTTCATGAACATGCCAAGCTGCAGTTATGAATAGCTAGTAATATCAAGTGTTTACATAGAGAGTATGAGATGTTCCAATAAATATCTACCCAATTACCAAACAGCTGAGGGCAATATTGTTTCCAGGTAAGCTGGACAAATTATATGTTTGCTATATTTAACAGAAAATGAAGCAATTGCAAAGTCAGCATTGAAGTTTTGTTAAAATATGATGAAGCTCATAATGTCGAATTAAACTTTATTAACAAACCAATTTGCAAATACAATATTGTATAAGACAATGTGTTTTTAAAGCCAAAGAATCTCAGTGAAAACACAGATGCATCTTGAGTATCCAGTGTACTGTCGCTTTAGACATTTTTTGACACACTTTCATGAGGTGAAGAGAAATCAGTGTAGGAGGGCAGTTCAGCTGCATATTGTACTTTTATAGGCCTGTTAGCCTAGAAAAAGATAGAAACATATTTTCCAAATACAAAATAACAACAACAACAAATTTTTGTATCAGTGCTCTAGCATTTGCAAGGTTCATAGTTTTATATAAGTTATCTTATTTAATCCTTAGGCAAGACTCTGGAGGAAGTTGGTATAATTAATGTTTCCCAAAAATAATTTTCATTTTACAAATGAGAGAATTAATGTTATGCTAGAATTAGGATGAGGGTGAGGGTGATCAGGGTGAAGGTTAGAGTGTATTAAGGCTAAAATTAGGTTGGGCCTCTCTTGTTGAATGACCTGCACGAGAATTCTCTCCACATAGTGGATGTATATCTGTATTGGTTGGAGGTGACTAAGGGGATATAGGACCATCTAGAGCTTCAGGTTCAAGGGTACTGGGCATTGAGCTCTGAAGCCTGAATTTAATCCTGAATTATAGCTGTCTCTTGTGAGACGCTAGTTCTAGCATCCAGTCAGGACAGAAGAAGGAAAATATATGAACAGTCATAGGCTTGGGTCTGTGGCTAATACTGCATAGTTGAGGAGAGTCTCCACCGACCACTGTCCCTGGTCCTCCATCTCCCTTCATCCTCACTGGATCTTGTCTTACGTATCTTCTCTTTTGGCATCGGTTTTATTAAGTCCCTGTTTAGCTGCTGGGGGTAAACAGCTTTGTTTGCTTACAATCACTTTCCCTGCTCATCTGCTTTGATTTCTGACTGAAGAGACCAAAATAAAGAGACCCCAAATACTAAGACCCTGGTCACTGTGTCTGCTGAGATATTGGAATCTTTGGAGGAAGCTTCTAATCTTGAGAATCCTCAGATGTTTCCCAGAGTTGCCTATTTACTCCTTTGCTAATGTTTTTCCTTTTCAAATTTGAAGTTGTTAGTGAGGTTTTCCTGGACTCACGTTCTTTTGCTGGTATTACCTCCAGGATGTACAAATGGGGTTGAGAATGGCAACAACCCTCTAGGAAATTTTTGGTATTTTGCTCTGCCTTTTCTGTTAAATCTTTCCAGTAAAGGGTTGAACACTTTTACATTTAGTTGCTCTTGGTGGTTGCCCCATTCACTTTAAAAAGTATAATTGGTCACTTTGTTGGATATTGGAGAAAAGGCATTCTGCACTCTGATTTCACTTTGCTCATTTTCCTCAAAAATCCTCTCAAATCTTTTTAATTTCAGTTAATTATCAAAACACAAAATACATGCATGTATAATGCATTTATAGTTTTCATATGAGAAAGTAGTTTTCTGTGACTATTATCTCTTCTAAAATGACTTTAATGACTGAATGCCTCTGTCTGAGGCAGTGGCTGACCCTTTTTGTCATCTGATTTGTAAGCTTGTATTTCACTGAACTTCTTAAATGACACATCACACTATTGACCAGTTCTCCTGGGAAACTCTATTTGTTGGCTTCTACTAAACATTTCTGAATCAATTTTGATCTTTCTTGTTCCTTCTGGGTTTCTTCATGAGAACCTCTTCCTTTGTCTATCCTTTAAACTCCGTGTTTCCCAGGGGTTTGTCCTGGCGCACTGCCCTTTTCAGAAAATATGTACTACTGGCATAGTCTTATATATTACATATGGGAATAAAAAGAGATCAGTAGGTGAGGGGGAAGTTAGATGCTTAGGTGTGGTCATGTTGAATTTAAGGTACTTACGACATTTTCAAGGACAGACTGTACTATAGGCCTTTAGAGATATGAGTCAGGATTAAACAAGAAGCCTATGCTAGAAATTTAGATACAGAAATACTCTAGGAGCCAACTGAATATCAAAGCTTGTCTTCATATATACTGTGTATCTTCATTCCTTTTTTTTTTTTTTTTTTGAGATGGAGTCTCGCTCTGTCACCCAGGCTGGAGTGCAGTGGTGCCATCTTGGCTCACTGCAAGCTCCGCCTCCCAGGTTCACGCCGTTCTCCTGCCTCAGCCTCCCAAGTAGCTGGGACTACAGGCACCCACCACCATGCCCGGTTAATTTTTGTATTTTTAGTAGAGACGAGGTTTTACCATGTTAGCCAGGACGGTCTCGATCTCCTGACCTCGTGATCCGCCTGCCTGGGCCTCCCAAAGTGTTGGGATTACAAGCGTGAGCCACTGCGCTGGGCTCTTCATTCATTTAATGTCAGAGCTCTAGGACTATAACCCAGCACCTACTACACAGTCATCTGAAAGTCCCAGACAAACACAAATACAGACATATCCCAATAATATCCCAAACTTTATTGTTCATTCTCTTTTCTCCTGCCTTCTCTACTTTTTCTGTATTTGTATTCCTCTATTTAGTAAATCATATCACCCTAAGCCCTTTGACCTAAGTTTCTTGAGAGTCATCTTAGACTTCCTTCTTTTCCTCATCATCTATAATTTGTCAATGATCAAGAACTATAGATTCTACCTACTGAATAGTATCGTGTTTTAATCCATCCACTATGTTTTGGTTACAATACTTTCTGTGGCAAGTAATAGCAAACCTGACTAAAAGTTGTTTAAATATCAAAGACTGTTGTCATTACGCATAAAAACGATTCGGGACTTAGGCTGTTTCCAGGGTTAGTTCAGCAGTTGAAACTGTCAGAACTCTGGGATGGCTTTTCTACAGCTTCTTTGATCTTCTGCTTCAGCAATATAGCAATGTAGCAATAAACATCACTTTCTCCCTTAACAAAATCCAGAAGCCAAAAGGATAGGGTTCTTTCTCAAATTCCTCAGTCTTCCTATCAGGGTGGAAAATCTTTCCTAGGGTTACCCTTCCTTCCACTACCATCAGCAGCCTCCCCGCAGGTTCCTTGGTAAGGACTGGGTCACACAGTCACTCAGACTCCTTGTCTATCTGGCTTTCTAGGCTTCCACAGTGGAGACAGGCTCCACCAGGAAGGAAGCAGAATGGGAAAATGTCTGTCTGTCATTTCCCCACTTTCCCTCCAAGTTGCTTCGCTGTTGCAGGACTGAAGACTTTCATGTCTGGCCTAGACTAATAAATTCTTGAATTATCTCCCTGCTGCCCCTGCCACCAACAAAGTCTACTGGAGCGAGCTTTCCAAAACACATCACAAATATTAACAAAAATGTTATTCCTTTTAATTTTCTATTTCAACTATTTTCATATTTGACAAAGAATTTTTACATAAGTTAAACCCACGTTAGTTCATTAGGAAAGAGATATTCAGAAATTGAATCCACAGTTAAAGATGTCATCTAAAAACTATGAATAAGAAGCTACAACTTTTGAGAGTCTGAGGGATGATGGAAGAAGCATTGCTTTTTCCATTCTTTAAAGAAATTCTTTAAAGAAAAAAACAGCATTTCTTTTCCTTGGTCAACAGAAAATGTACAGGTGGGCTACTCACTCTTGGGACACTGAAAGTGTGACTGCCTCCCAGATTTTTGAACATAAATCTAGTCACTATATTTTACAAGCAAATAATGTGGACACCTAATATATTTTCCTAATGGGTACATCTGAGAAGTTGCAACTTATATTTTTAATAAAATCATAAAATCACAGAGGAATTTGTGCCTTAAAGTAACATTACTTTGATTCTTTTATTAAAAAAAAAGAATCTCTTGTAATGTAAACAGCTCAGATTCAAGAAAAATTGCTTTCTGAAGTCAAGGAACATCTGGATTATATATTCTTAATAGAAGTTCAATAAAATATAGAAATGTGACAAGCATGCTTTTATGCAAATAAAGAAGCTTGCAAAATAACACGAACATTTTTGTCTGGGAATCTCTTGAAAAAATTATGATAGCCTTGTTTTTGTACTTTTTATGTCATGAAGAGGTCATTACAGCATCATATTTTATTTAGAGACTTAAAAATTATTCTTGAGTTATTTTATGTACAGAAACTAAAAATAATGTTAATGGCATAGTTGGAATATTTATGAATGGCTGATAATATTTGGGAGTGAATACACATGATTACATCTGTACATAATATTAGTAGGAAAATTTTTTTTGCAGAAATAGGATCATAATGTTCACATTGTTCTACATCTTGCTTTTTCACTGACAATATATCATGACCATTCAATTACATTTTCTGCTATGTTATAGAACATGTTAACTTTTTGCAGAAAATTAATTTTTTAGTTGTGCCTTAAGGTTAATATTAAAATTAATATTCTTTCCTAAAGCATCCACACTAATAATTATGCAAAGACTAACAGTGGGAGTAACTCTTTTGGGCTTTTAAATATATTTTATAAAGCTGAAGTATATAATTTATGTTATAAATTCATCCAGGATGGAAAAGGGGCAAGTGTGGGCAGTGTAGGAAAAGAAATCAAGGAAGAGTTTGGTCCTTCCTCATTCAGTGACCAGTGTCTTCCTCTTTCCTCCCAAACTCTCAGTTTCAACCTTCCAGTCAGGGCTTGTTGTGGCTGGGAGAGCTCCACAAAGGCGGACTGGACTCTCGGGCTCACATCTCAAATATGGCTTGTAGGAGTCGTTATCCTCTCTAGAGCCTGGCTCAGGGGAGAACATGTAGAGAAAGCCATCAGAGACACAGCTTGGCTCATAGTAAACACTCAATAAATCAATACATACATATTATTATTATTATTATTGAGGATGTTCTGGCCTTAGAATCTTACCATACATAAACCTGGGACCCACACCCAAATATTCTAATTTTATTAATTTGGGTCAGGGCCCGGGCATCAGTGTTTGCTTCTAATATGCCTCCAACAGTGAGAAGCAGCGATCTCTGAAACAGGACATCCCATGAGCTAGCTTTCACTGCATACTTATTTGGTTGCCAGGCAGTGTTCTTCATGATTCACACACTCTTAGTTCTCATAGCAATCTGTGATAGGGTTTATTATCCTCACTATGATGATGAGGAAACTGAAGCACAGAGACAGTAAGTAGCTTGCTCAATGCCACATAGCTAGCAAATTGCTGACTTAGGATTTGAAGCCCAAATTGGAGCATTCAGTAAAATAGAATATCCAGCAACAAGAGAAGAATGCTGAAAGCTTCCTCACATTTTCTACTATAGGAAGAACTTGGAGTCACTAAGTTGAACGACCAGTTAATGGTCAGTAAGGAGACTGAAGGCTAGAGAGAAACAGATGCTGCCACGTATCAAGACCTTGTTAGCTTAAGAGGCAAAACTTCAGCCTTCACTCTAATTGGGTTGTGAGTTAAAGAGAGCTCTGGTGACTCTCTGACATAGCTGTAGTTTCAGATTTTGCAGTCTGCTAAGTACCTAAGTGAGTAAAAGAGAGAGTGTGCTAGACATATGGGTGTTAGACATATGGGTTTGTCTAAAGTGCTTATTATTTTAAATTTTCCCAAGTCAACTTTCCTTGAGTTGACTATTGTTTATAGTGACTGCTTTAATTTTTTAATGAAAATATTAGTTTAGATAGGAAGTCTTTAAACTTTTAGTTCATGTCTAGGCTAACTCTTGACAATGCTACAAAATAATATAGTTGCCTCAAATTACAGGTGTTTCCTATAGAGCATGTCACATAAGTCATAGATATTTAAATTTTCACAATAGTGACAGAAGAGTCACCATTGAATTCTGACATTTCCCAACCTATTAACTTAGGCAACATAAATGAGTTTGTGGAGGGAAAACATACTAGACTTTAGAGAAGAAGATAGAAAGGGTAAGTTTTAGGAGATGGTGTCCTTTCAGGACAGGTAAAGCTAAGGGGGAACCTTGAAGAATGAGAGGCTAAGAAACCCTGAAAGCTGGAAGATACCACCAAGACTGCAAGTGCTAGTCAAAAAGGGTATGGCAGGGAAATATGGTAATACATTTCCTCTGCTTCAGCAGTTTGTGTGCTTAACCAGTAAGTATTGTTGTGGGTTTTCCATGATGTGTAATCACTAGAACCTTACAGATGACTGAGTTTTGTAAACACTGACTGCTCAAAGCCGACTGAATAATTCGTGTGAAACTCTAATTTTCTTATTTGAGAAGTACTGTAAATTTGGAAGAGTGAAGTGATGAGAAACTAAATGAAAACCAAGTCCCTGAGTTATTTTACATTCCTTTATTGATGATTTCAGTCCCTCAAAACTATGATGCCTATTATTCAATCTTCTAAAATTTGACAATTCTCTGGTCTAGTGTGAACTACTCAACACTCGAGTTATTAAGAGTATACCTGTAACCACAACTGGACACAGATTTCACCATAAAAGTTGCAGAAATGTTAAATGCCTTTATGAGTCTGTGTAAGCAGAAGTTGGATGTTCTGAAAGTTTTAAGCCATTTGTTATTAACATTTCAAGTGTATTTGAATATTGGATATATTTTACTCATTATCCTTAAATTAGAAATATTTTTGAAAGCTGAATTTCTCAATATGTATTATTTTCCTAGGAATTATTCCTGTTTCTGAAAGCAAAAGGCCAATTTGAGAAAATAAAAATTATAAATGGTTGTAAGAATAAAGCTCATGAATAAAAACAAAATTTATTCTCATCTAAGACAAGGCCATTTGGATGAAGGTGGTCTAAGTACACTTCCCAACCTCTTTTCCATCCTTTTCCCCTTATGTCGGTGAAACCTGAAGGACAGACTGAACTATTCTCCTCTTAGGGGAAGCTGAGCAAGACAGGGCCTCAATCTCTGTGGCAGTGTTGTTCAATACAAGGATAATGTGAGCTGTGCTGCAGTCTACATATGTAATTTTTAATTTTCCAGCATCCACATTAAAACAGGTAAAAATAGGCCAGGTGCAGTGGTTCACGCCTGTAATCCTAGCACTTTGGGAGGCTGAGGGGGTGGATTGCCTGAACTCAGGAGTTCAAAACCAGCCTGGGCAACACAGTGAAACCCCATCTCTACTAAAATACAAAAAATTAGCAGGGCATGGCAGTGTGTGCATGTAGTCCCAGCTACTAGGGAGGCTGAGGGAGGAGAATTGCTTGAACCTGGGAGGCAGAGGTTGCAGTGAGCCGAGATCATGCCACTTCACTCCAGCCTGGGCGACAGAGCGAGACTCCATCTCAAAAAAAAAAAAAAAAAAAGTAAAAATAAAGAATGAACATTAATTTTAGTAATTTATTCAATTTTTAAATAATTTTAAAAATAAATAATTTACTTAGCTTGATATGTCAAAAATATTTTAGCACATACTCAATATGAAAACATGAAGAAGATAGTTTACTTTTTTGGTACTATGCCTTTAAAATTTGGTGTGTATTTTACGCTTATAAGACATCTCATGTCAGTCTAGCTGTATTTCAGGTGCTTGATGATCATACATAGCGAATGGCTACCATATCGGTGAGGCTTCATGATATCATTAAGAAAAAACTTAGGGACCAGTATAAAAGTTGAAGGCTTGCCTTTGTTCAGGATTTAGGGAAAGATCCTAGATTTCAAGGTGTCTTGGCAAAGGGCACATCTGTTGGCTTGCTGTGTTCAGCCTGGAAGAGCTCCTAGATCTGTTAACTTCGGACCTTTGAGAGAGGACCACAGCGGTGTGCTGAAGCATTTCTAGGTCTTGCAGCTAGAAGATGATGACGCGCGCGGTGGCTCACGCCCTTAATCCCAGCACTTTGGGAGGCCGAGGCGTGCGGATCACGAGGTCGGGAGATTGAGACCATCCTGGCTAACATGGTGAAATCCCGTCTCTACTAAAAACACACAGGCAAAAAAATTAGCCGGGAGTGATGGCGGGCACCTGTAGTCCCAACTACTCAGGAGCCTGAGGCGGGAGAATGGCCTGAACCCGGGAAGCGGAGCTTGCAGTGAGCCAAGATTGTGCCACTGCACTCCAGCCTGGGCGACAGAGCGAGACTCCATCTCAAAAAAAAAAAAGGCGATGAAGATGCCTCTGAGAGTAGAGGGGACCCTTTCAAGTGTCAGCAGAAGGATGATATTTTACCAGTTTATGCTGCTAGTCCACAAAAACAGAAACTTCTCTCCTACTAGAACTAGTCAGATTAACTCTCTGTGAGAGAGACAAACAGCCTGACCTATAGTAACAATGAAAGAACACACAGCCCTGTATAAACACAGAGCATAACTAATTTTTCAAGAATAAGTCACATGCTGGAGAAGACCAAATTGAAAAACTAGAATAGAAAGAGTACTACCAAATTAGAACTAATGAAAAAGATGGAGAGAAATTAAAGAAAAAAGTAATGACTCTCAAGGAGATACATTTAGAATAGAAAAACGATTTTTCAGAATTGTCATGGTCAACTTTGGCTGCTATGACAAAATACATGACTAGGTGGCTTAAACAATAGACACTTATGTCTCGCAGATCTGAAGGCTCAGAAGTCCAAGATCAAGGTACCAGATTTGGTTCTTGGCGAAGGCAGTCTTCCGTGTTTACAGAGAGTTACCTTCTTTCTGTATCCTCGCGTGGTGGAGAGAAGCAGCTCTGGTGTCTCTTTCTTCTCTTACAAGGGCAGTCATCCATCTCATCATGGGGCTCTAACCTCATGACCTCATCTTAACCTAATTACTTCCCAAAGGCGCTGCCTACTACAGGTCAAGACCAGCTGATCTATAGCCAACTTACAGGCTTGAACAGGCTTGTTGTAAGTCAGTAAGATTTTGTAGGTTAGGCAGCATCTTTACAGCAAAAATATGACTAATGCAAAATAATTCCAAAAATAGAGGAAAATTTCCTGAGCTGAAGAAAAACTCTAATATTTAAATTGAAAGGATTCATTCAGTTCCAAAGACTATTAATGAAAACAAACTTACAACTAAATATATCCTTGTGAAATTTTAGAATAAATTGTGAAGAAAAGAGAATCAGTCTGTTATAAACACTCTTAATTTTTTTTTATAAAGAGAAGATCATAAATTTTAAAGAAAACAGGAAAAAAAAGAACTTCTAAACAGAGATTCTTTACCTATCTAAGATATTTATCTGGCAGGGTAAGAGAAAGTCAAGGCATTGGAGAATATACCACTCAGTCACCTATTTAAGTAAAGATTTTGAGGAAGGCTTCCAACTTTTTGTTAATGGAATCAGATTATCTATTTCATGATAATGGGAAATAAAGAAAAGAGGAAAAGTGGTAACAAGTCTTGCAATAATTAAGACTTAGTAGGTGGTTAAAAATTAACTGGGAATTTATTACATAAAATAAGAATCAATTCAACAATAGAGAATCTCCAGAAGGGATAACATAATAATAACTTAAAATTAAAACTTACAGCCTACCTAAGTAAAATTCTGTGGCAAGAAGAAGCATTGTAAAAGCCCCTTCTCATTGGGGGGAAATGGAGAGTTGGGGAATAAGAGACTCTAGTAGTCTCTTTCAGTGGCTGAGATAAAAGGTAAGGAAGCAGTGAACAAGCAAGCATGACAGTTATTAACTAATGTTGATATATTAATCAAGTATATTTTAAAATTATCATTACTAGGAATCACTAGCGAAATAAATAAGCACAATTTAATTTCCAGATTACCTGGAGAGGGAGGGAAAGGGGGAAGATAAACAGAAACTTAAGCCAGTAAAATTTATGAAAATGGAATAGAAGAAACAACAATAACTTATAATAAATATTAAACATAAAATGAGATTAAAAGAAAAAAATCCATCATTCCAATAAATGCAAATGAGCTAAATATCTGGCCATATGCTAAGTGCTAGTAAAGAATATCTCTCCTTCTCTTTTGCTTAGTACTTTTGTTTGGCATAGGATGTAATTTAAAACTTTAAAATTAGAAGTGATCAAAAAATGTTATTTTTTTTGCATGTAGTAATGGAAAATAGCATTTGGATTTTAGATTCTGTTATTACTTTAGATTCTGTTATTTCTTTAATATCTTCTTACTGAGGAAGACACATGTAGTTTCCTTTCTCCAAATGTTTAGTTATTAAACTGGGTGTTAGAGATATATAGCAAAATGACCATTTAAACTTAGTGTTACCCAGATATTAAAAATGTGAGTTTTTTTTCTCAAAATCCTACCAAAAACTCTCTTTCAATTTTATAGTGACTAATTACCAAGCTGCTCCTTTTTTCATCCCATGCAGAGTTGACTGTTTTTGTATGGCTCTTATAATGATGTCCTTATTTATATTTTTAACATGTTCATGGCTCATTAGATAAACCACTGGAAAATTGTTTACTTTATCCTTGTATTGAGTGAAGAGGTATTCCATTTTTTTAAAAGGGGCAGGGGAGTATAAGGAAGAAAAGGAAGGTTTTTTTTTAAAGAATGTATCTGAGATATAATGTATTATAAGACTTTATTTACATTAATGAAGTTAGATGTTCAAAGTCCAGTCATAATCATTCTGCCAAAAAGACACATGTTCTCTTAACGTTCATTGCAGTGTTACTCACAATAGCAAAGACATGGAATCAACTAGGTGCCCATCATTGGTGAATGGGTAAAGAAAATTTGGTACATGGAACACTATGCAGCAATAAAAAAGAATGAAATCATGTCCTTTGCAGCAATGTGGATGCAATTGGAGGCCATTATCCTAAGCGAATTAATGCAGGAACAGAAAATCAAATACTGCATGTTCTCACTTGTAAGTGGGAGCTAACCAGTGGGTACTCACGGACATAATGATAGCAGCAACAGACTCTGGGGATTACTAGAGTGGTTAGGGAGGAAGGGGAGCAAGGGTTAAAAAGCCAACTATGGGTACTATGCTCAGGACTTAGGTACTGGGATCATCATACCCAAAACCTTAGCAACCCGCAAAATACCCAGGTAATGAACCTGCACATGTACCCCCGAATCTAAAATAAGAGTTGAAATTATATTTTAAAAGCTCAGTTATAGTTTGTAAATTTTCTTATTATTGAACTTTACAAAACAAATTTCTGTGGAAAAGAAGAGAATTAAGAAGTGCCCATTGAGCAGTGGTAAATAGCAACCAGCTTCATGTGAGTATCTTCATTTCGGTTCATATATTACAGCTTGAGACTTAAGACTAAATCAGTCTTTTTTTTCTTTTTTTTTCTTTTTTTTGAGACAGGGTCTTGCTATGTTGCCTAGGCTGGTTTCAAACTCCTGGGCACAAGTGATTCTCCTGCCTCAGCCTCCAGAATAGCTGGGTCTACAGGTGTGTACCACCACGCAGGGCCTATCCTAAATCAGCCTTGTCTTTTTAGTGCATTTGACTCACACTTCCACTTTTAAAATCAATCTTTTTTCCTCCACCTCTTCTTTTTTTTCCCCTTAAATCTTAAAGAAAAATTTCTGACAATTTTCAAAATTGATGCCCAGGTTTATAAATTGCTCATGAGGAAGCATTTTCAAAGGGAGAAGCTAAACCAAGCTAACCTCTTTCCAGTTGCTTAAAACCATTGTTTCTGGGGTTTGCAAAACCTATTTATTTGTATAATCAAAAAGGGTCAAAATCTATTGCCTCATTCCCACTTCACTCTGATTTTCGGAACACAACACCTGAGTCTTTGATTTTTTTTTCCCCTTGCCATTTGCCATACAAAGAATTATACTGCTCAATAAAAAGAAAGACTCAGCACTGTATGGTTAATCCAAGTGGATGAAGGGATTTTGAGATAGGTTAACGGTTCTGATTGTTTTCTCCTATTGATTTTTAGGATGATTATATTTTATTTATGGGGCAAAAAACTTAGACTTGTATGTGAACTGCCTTGAGACTAAACTAGGCCTCTTTCGGGTTGAAGAATTTTATGTGAATTTGTAATGATTCGTAGAAAATATAGAAAGGGGTATAATGATAAGTAACAGTTTCATTTTAAGAAAGGATTATGTCTTTAGAGAGCCCATCTGGTATCTGGGGTTGAATTAATTTAATTGAACTGACCATTTTTATTTAATTTAATTAATTAATTTATTTGTTATTATTATTATTATTTTTTATTTGAGATGGAGTCTTGCTCTGTCACCCAGGCTGGAGTGCAATGGCGCAATCTCAGCTCACTGCAACCTCCATCTCACAGGTTCAAGTGATTCTCCTGCCTCAGCCTCCCGAGTAGCTGAGATTACAAGTTTCTGCCACCACGCCCAGCTAATTTTGTACTTTTAATAGAGACAGGGTTTCACCACGTTAGTCAGGCTGGTCTCGAGCTCCTGACCTCAGGTGATCCGCCCGCCTCAGCCTCCCATAGTGCTAGGATTACAGGCGTGAGCCACTGCGCCTGGCCGAACTGACCATTTTTAGTAGCTGACGAAAGCAGAAACAAAAGGTGGTCCCTTTTTGTCTCTAGTCTGAAGAAAGATCAGAAGAGTGGATCATCCAGGTTGGAGCGGTATGGGAGTGAAAAAAATAATACTGAATCTTGGGTCAACTCCTTGCTGCTTGACTTCTGAGATTCCTTACAGCCTTTTGAAAGGTTGTGCTGATGCCCCTGACATTAAGGCAGGATGGCTCCCTTTCTGGAATCCTGACATAAATGCATTTTTCTTTTTGCAGTGCTGGCTTGAATTCTTTGGATCTATTTCAAGTGAAGCAGATGACTAATCACTCCCTTCTGCTAGTAGATAATGGGTTGTCTATAAAACCTTGTTTTTGTGTGGTTACCTTATTGTGAAGTTCATGTCTTTTGAGGAACATTCGCAACTGAAAGGCAAGGAAAATGTCCACTCCAGGGTGTAGTAAAGCTGACAGGGGAAAAAAAACCCAGACTAAATGACTTGGCTCTGTTGTTTTTTAGTTTCCTGAGAGAAAGTGGCCTTGACCCCTATGCGTTACTGCTTTTGAGATTCTAACAGCAGATGGTACGAAATGACAGTTGAAGACAACTGAAGGTGTTTCAACATTGCAGGGTTGTGCAGGTGACTTTAAAAACAAAGGATTTGGAAGTGATAAAAAGTGGAGACTGGCAGGAGAGATGGTAATAAAGCCACTAGCTACTTGAGGCAATGTCCCTCCTTTTTTTTTATTGCATGATTACAAATTAAAGAGGGAAAAAAATTAACCCCAGGCAGAAAAGAATATTCAGCCCTTACCTCAGTGGTTTTAGAACAACAACAACAAAAAAACCCCTAGTCTTTGGTTTTTAGATTAGATATTTTTTTTCTTTTGCCTGCTGGTTGCCATACAAAGAGATATAGCTCAATAAAATGAAAGATCCACAGCACCGTGTTTCATAGCAAGAGCCTGGAGGGATTCTGAGCCAGGTTAATGGATATGATGGTTTTCCCTTCATTGATTTTTAAGATGATTATATTTTATTTATAGGCAAGAAAATAATAGTTTATCTTAGATTTATTGAAAACTTATTGCAAGGCTGCACGAATTGATAACAATAACAGTACATTTAGGGCAACAAAACTAGACTTGTCTTTAATCCCTTAAGTGCTGATGTGCAGGGAACCTATTGACTTGAAATTAAATGTGCTAACCCACAACTGAATCCAGGTGGGGAAGAGTTATATTTTTCTGGCTGCTCTGAAAGATTTCATTACACAAAGCTTTGGTACACCTGGGGTGCTTCTTTTGTAAAAACGATGTGAAAAATCTAAGAGCTGAGAGCTCAGGAGTATCTGCTTGTTGCTCTCTGGAGGCTTTAAGAACTGGTTTCCAAGTCAGCCAGTCATTCGTCAGCTACAAAGCCTACTGGTCAACCATAATTGTGTCCAGAGGTTTGAATCTTAAACAAGGATGTGAGCGTTCTAAGATGCAGAAAAAGCTCAAAACATTAGCTTATGATAACTCAGAATCCCATTGACTTGAGGTGATTATAATTTGTTTTTGTGTTCTAAATGAGTTCAGGGACCTTTTGTATTTGGAGCAAATGGATCCCTGTTCACCAAACAGGGGCAGTATGTTTGAATAATAAAGATAGAACACTGGGTCTTTGTCTCTCTCAGGATTGAATAATTGTCAATACAGTCACATTATACCTGTGACTCTGAAATGCCAGCTAGAGGGCTTCAATATGCAGTGCTCATATGAAGTGAAGGGGCCAAAAACATATTCTCCAGCAATTTAGACAAACTTTTCCAGAGAATTGAATGTTTGTGGAGAGAAAGAAAAGAAAATATTTAAAATATCCTGTAAAGCCAAGAAGTTTTGACCATTGCAGTCACCCAAAATAAAATGTGTCATTGTTTTACGGTATTTTAAAGTTCACTTTTACTAAAAGTGCCGTATTAACTTATACTGTAGCTAATATGGGTGGTTCAAGTGCACTATTACCTGTAAAGCAAATGGTCAGTTTTCAATTATGCTATGGTCTTATTTTCCAGAAATCTTGACTTGAATGCTTAGTCACTTTCCGTTAAACGCAGTGACAGAATATAAAATGAACTTCCCACCAGAATTGTTGGGTATACAGATATTCCCAGCAAAGACAAACCAACATTCTAAAATGAATGCTAGAAATCGTTGACTTTCTGTGCCTGAATCCAGGATATATTCAAAGGAAGAAGTCAGAGAAACAAAATAGTTATGCAATGAATGAGGTTTCCTTTTTTACTTAATTATTCTGTGTTGAGTTCAATTATCCATATTACTTGAAGCTCTATATTTAGAAGGAAAAGAGAGACTAGAATAAGGATGTTTCCAAAGTTGAACCTCAGGTTCACAAAACTCTGGATAAAACAGGAGACATTTTTCTATAGCTGAATATCAATCAGTAAAGTTTTATACTTACTTAAGTACATGTAGCATTTTCCTGCTAGGAAAATGGAGAAATTGAAATAAATCTTCAGGCTGGACATAAAGACAAAAACCTGGAGAGAAGATATTTGAAAATCCCAGGAAGAAATCTGATTTCAGAAAAGAAAGAGATTTAAAATGAAGCAAGAGATGAACGATACCTTTTACCCAAATAATCTCTGTCCAGAATTTTTGAAAACAAACACAATTTCTGTTATTCTCTATATTAGACTTCATTTTTCTTGTCCCCATCTTGAATTATCAATAAGTTGTCCAGAAAATTCAAAAACGCAACTCTGGTGAATATTTTGTACGAGTCAGGAAAATAAAGAACATGAAGATTCTCTGTTGAGAAATCTGTTTTCTCAAAATTTTTGGTTTACTTTTTAATATTTGTGAAATAATAATAATATTCATGTTTTATCAAAATGTGTGGTGTTTCTCTGATCAGAAATTCTCATGTAGATATTTTAACTTATCTTCATCATAAATCTTCTAAAAATTTTCTGAAATATGGAATTATTAAAGAAACGAGAAAGAGGCATTGTGTTTAGATTTTCTTTTAACAATATTTTTCTGATGTCAAAAGTATAGATATTTATTGTCAAAAGTTTAAACTAAAAGAAAAAAAGGCCATTACCTCTGACTCTCTTTTCCAAAGGTTAATTCCTGTTAACATACAAACACATGGTTAGAATTACACATACTGTTTAGTTACCTTTTTTGGTTTTTGTTTTGTTTTCACACAACCATATATAATGAGAAACCTCCTTTTAAACAATAAATGTAGACAGTTCTTTCAAATGGTTTAACTTTAAAAAGTAATAGCACGTCATATTCTTATTCTTTTTGGCTAAATCATATTTCTGTTAAGTTTTGCTGTTTTCCATTTTCATTTCCATTTATTTCCGGAGGTGAGATTCAATTGGACCAGAACGGGGCAGGGCATATTGATTAAGGTTCAATTTATGATCTTTATGTTTTATTTCTGTTTTTGATCTCCTTTCTTAGCCTCGTCACACAAGATTTTTCAATCTGTACATATTTTGTATACTTAATGAATTTAATAAAATTTGTGAGTAAAATGCTATGAAGATGTTGACTTAACATATTAATATTTCAAGAAGAAAAAACATATTTAATGCCTGATATAATACTTTATTAATTTCCTGATAAAATGCTATTCTGTCCTTGATTCTTATACAGCTAAACAATACCTCGCTCTTATTAATTTAGCATAATCAAGGATTATAATCACTAAAATCATCAATACTCAAGACAATCAACTGAAAAGGTCAGGATTTCTAAGAACCCTTTCAAATGATATAAAATTGCTTTTTTATATGCCAGAAACAACCACTTAGAAATCATAATGGAAAAAAAAATCTTTCAATTTATAATGACATTGATTATATAAAATACATGAGAATAATCCTCACAAGAGTAACTCGTGGTTGGTTTACCCTTTGAGCAAATTCTGTTTTTACTTCCCACTGATTCTGACTTCAAAGCAGGACTCAGTGGGTATTCATATCCTCGTCATAGGAAATATACTCCTCAAAGTATTCAGAAACTCTGTAGAATTTACTAAAGATGTCATTGACTTTTGGCTGGAAGGTTTACATGGCTTTTTCCACAAGAACATTCCCTCAGTATTGTCTCCCCCTGTCTGCCTGTTTTTTTTGTAATCTATAATTAAATTAGGGAGGTCCTGCTTTGACCCTTTTTCCATGCAGCCTTTAATCATGGAAACTAATAGGGCATGTAAATGGCCAAGATCATTTATATATGAACAGTTCATAGAAACAGTAGGGAAAGAATTGTTTCTAAAATACAACTGGAGAAGGATATAAACATATAAACATGAGTAGGAAATACAAAGCTAATAAACTAAAAAAAATTCAACCTTAAAAAAGAATTACAAGTTAAAGAAACAATAAAACATCATTTTCACTTAATAAATTTGAAATATTTTTAAAAGATGAACATGTGTGTCAGGTTTTTGTGAGGTATCACTTGTACTCTCAGTGGTAGTCAAAATTGTTAGAATTCCAACAAGAAATTTGACAATATTTTCAAGAGTCTAAAATGTAGCCAATTTTCTTGATTTAGTTCAGAACCTCATCATCTCAGTTGAAACGTCCTCCTAATTAATCTCCTTGACAACAGCTTAAATCTTACCACACCAGAGAGAATTCTTCCCAAGAAATAAACCTGATTATGCCAGGCTCCCTGGTGGGTCCCCAATCCCTAGTTAATGACGTTGTTGTGTCCCTTATGCAAACACATGCAGGCCATTCATAGACAACCAGCAATAGATACTGTTTATTGGACAATTATATTTTAGTAAGTTTTCTAGGTGCTTCTGAGTTTATGTCAGTTAATACTCATAACAACCCAATGGAGTAGGTGCAATTGTTGTCCCCATTTTACATGTGAGACACAAGGTAGTTAACTAACTTTCTCAAGGTCATCCAGTCAGTTTGAATCCAGAGTCTGAGCTTTAACCTCTATGCTACAAAAAGATACCTAACCTTAACCTCACCTACCAGTTTCCCTGAGCATGCTACCCTTCATCCACATGAATATTCCTCCCATTCCCTAAATGTAATTGGCTCCTTGATACTTTAGGCATAAGTTAATTATTTTGCCTAGGATTCCTGTACTCAGCCAACCACTGATACAACTTATCCTGAAAATCCAGCACTAACATACTCATCACATTGTATTATTAATTATTTTTACACCAGTTATGGCAGAAACTCTTACTCATCTTCCCCTTTTTAATGAAAAATCCTCAGGTTTCCTTGCGATTAGGTGTGGCCCTGTTTCTAAGTTCTCCCCAGTGTTCTTTGTAGTTGTGGGAGGTAGAGAAGAAAGTTCCCTGAATGCGGGGTGGGGAAGGGTGTTCTTTCTCCCCAAATCCCCTTCTTGCTAGAGCTCTAGCAGCCAGATTGTGACCTTGAGGATTAAAGATCATAAAGGGAGAAGATCAAAGAAGTCTGAGTCCTTGGTGGCTTCAGAAGCCACCATAGCAGCCTGGGGCTGCTCACCTGTGTATGTATACCAGTTATGAGTAACTGTATGCAATTCTTAAGTAACCTATTTCTAAAACCTAGAAACAAAATTTTTACTTAGTATTATTATTATAATGCTTGGATCACAGTCTCTAGCATGGAGTAAGAGGCACTTCCGAAAATGCTTGTTAAATACACGTAATTTTTTATACAAGGAAAGTGTAAGTAATATTATCATGAAAGGCAACATAAGTAAACACTGGGGATTTGTAACAAATTTTTCTTTTTATCCAGGCCTGTAATCAAGTTCAAGAAGCTCTCTTTCACATCACAAGATAAGATAGCAATATAAACATATACTTCCATTTTTATAATCCATTTCCTACCAAGTTTTTGGTGCTTGGGGTAAAATGGAGAATCGGGATGATGTTGTGCTCGATTCAGGTTAAGAAAGTCCTTACATCTGAGCATTTGGCTGAGGCTTGTGTGAAAGTGGGATTTATCCCTGAATGATCTTGATGATTGTTTTAGCAGTGTAATATAACTTATTTTGAATTTTATATGTTCTTTTTTGCTTTAAAAATACATGCTGCATCCAGGGAGGGATTGTGTCAGATAATCTGGAGAGCGTTGAACAAAACTCTTTACTTTTGCAATGCTTAGTTAATATTTAGATGATGATGCCAAATTGCTTCCTTTTTTATGCTGTTTACAGAACTCAAGAAGAAAACATGAGATTATTTATTGCCTAAGTCAAGTGCCCAAATAACAGATTTGGAAGACAACAAGAGATTACACAAATAAAATAAGAATGCTATTTTAAAATGCAATATCCTGAAACATACCTGATTACATACTTACGATCCTGGATTGATGGAATCAATAAAATCCGAGAAGCATTTTATTTCCACACTGGATGTATGTAGCAAACCCTAAGTCTGCGTTTTAAGAGGCTTATGGGGTACAACCGGTTTCACTTTCTCTCTGGGGTTCTCCCATAGAGATATTGTAACAAAAATAAACACTCCTACTCAGATTTTTATTCATAATTCCATGATATTTGTGCATTTGGGAAACTGTATTGCTTACTTCAGTAAGCCCATCTGATTTACCTTTTTATTTTCATTTTTTTAAACATTGAATGCTTTATTTTAACAAAAGAAAAAAAAGTTTACAAAAAATAAAAGATTCCAGAAAGCTTTGAGCTAGGGATTGAAACCATAAAGGTGATGTTAAAAGCTCATCATTATTTCGTTATGACTTCAAGAGTACAAGTGTTCAGGTAGAAATATTTCCTGAATTGTTGCTCCACCATTCTGCATTCTTTCTTCACTTTTCTTGCTTAAGTTCTGACCACTTTCTGAACATAATTTGTTGAATAATGGATATTTAAAATGAAGTTTTTTCCAGATACTATGGCTTTCTTTTTTCCTCTAATAAAAACATTCCAAATCAAGCCAGTTTTGCAATTTGCTTTAAGCAGCTGCCTAAGTCGGAGGTTACTAAGAGGTGTACTCTGTGAAGTAAACTTAACTTCTTAGCATTAAAACTACAGCATTGAGCCTGGCCCAGTATCTCATCAACTCTTCACCAAAACCAGGACTCAGCTGGCAGACTGGCCCCAAGGACTGCTTCCTGCATCTAGTTTACTCAGCCAATGGTGCCCATCATACCAGCATCTCCTGTGGGACTCTTCTGGAAGAAAAGGCCTCTCTAGTTGGAAGAGGCCTCATGGAATGTAGTTATTAATTAGGGAGAAAGAAAACAAAGTACTTGGCTGTGACAATCAATCAAAAATGGCAAAAACCTTTCCTGATAGCATAAAAAGTTCCCTTGGACTAAATGTTTTGAATTTTTTTTCATGCTTAAAGGCAAATGTATTCAGTTCCTTTCCATGCAGCACACAATAAGGTTATCTATGTGCTTATTTCTTTTCCAAATCAACAGTTTGGGACAACCTTTCAGGATCCACTCATCCTCCACAGTCAGCCATCTTGCAATGCTTTCTCATAAGTGTCTTGCATAGCGGTAAAGGAACCTTCTTGTTGACCTACAGACTGACCAAGTAGGGGGTGTACTGGGAGGAGAGCTAAGGACTATTGTCTCTTCTGCCACCATCAAGCTCATGGTGCCACATTAACTTGTACCAGCAGATGCTTATAGAAGCCACTGGGATTTGCCATGGCAGGGAGGAAGGCATGGGAGAAGAGGAGGGACTCGATGTCCTATGATGGCGTGTAGAGGCTGCTGGCTGGAAAAAACCAGGAACAATGAACATGAGGTCATCTTCCTTAGGATGCCATGGCAAGCAGAAAGCCTCCGAAAAATCCCCAGTCACTAGAACATTCTTCTTCACAAATGACACCACCTCCTCAGCTTTGCTCCTGACCTCAGTAGGTATCTGATTGCTCTTACGGATCTTCAGCTGCTCTTTGGCTTTCTTCATGTCCTTCTCCACTCGTTGCCAGTCAACTTTGATGTACCCAGTATGGTTTGCAAGCTGAAGGAGAAAAAATCCACCTCCCACAGCTGTTGCAGCCAACTTTCCAATCTTCTGGAATACGAAACCCGTGCACCATCCAGTGACACCTCCAATGAACAGCTGGGTTGCCACGCTATACTTTTCTGCTGAAGGTCCAGATTCCTGCCCGAACAGCTTACGCCACCATGGCTGCTTCTTAGCAAATTCCACAAGGTCCAGTGGCTCAAAATTTCCCTCAAACTTTCCTTGACTGGACGCGGCCATTTCGGTGAGCTTGTCTCGCGAGGACACACGTAGAGGATCTGCGCGGTAAGCCGCGGAGTGGCGCGCAGTTGTCGCCACCACTTGGCTTCCGGCACGTAGGGCAGATGTTTCCATTCCCACGGCGGCAGCGGAATACCAATGTTTTGAATTTTTAAAAGGCTAAAAGGAGAAGCATGTCCCTGATTTTATTTTTCTCAGGGACTGCATGAGTGCCACACTCTGGAAATGCAGGTGAGCAACGAGACATCAACATGGGCTTGGTCTTTGCTTTTGGCATTAACAGAATTCTGAAGCAAAGTAGTAAGAACAAGTATGCTTGTCATCTCTGCCCATGTCATCTTTTCACATCACCTTGTATACATATTGAAGAAAAACAGCAAGATCATAATCCTGACAATCAAAAAAAGCCCCCCAATAAACAAACCAAAAATAACACAAAACAAAACAATTTTTTTTGTATTTTTAAGAGCAAGAATAAAGAAAAGAAAAGAATTTATTTCTGGGTCTCAAAGGTAATAAACATAATAATGTATTAGGTTGTACCTATTATGCTCACTATTCCAACCTTTTTTTTTTTTAGTTTACAAAATGAATTACTGTCACTTTTAAACATTGTGAAACAAGAAATGGATGTGCACAACTCGACACTTTTCTAGCATTCTCGAACTAATTCACAAATGCAAGAAAATAAAAGAAAAATGAGGGAAATGATGAATGTAGGTAGTTTGGTGTTAAAAACTAACGCAGGAATGATGCACATTGTCACAGAAAGAAGACGGGAAATTCCCCATCCTGTTTTGCGTGCTATGAGGGTCAAGTTTAGATAAAGATACATGAACAGGTAGGTAGATACCTAGACAGTCAAAGATATTGGTAGCATAACAAAATTTAATGTGATGAAAAGAATTCATAAGCATTTGGAAAAGTAAGGTGCGTATGGCAAAGTTTCTAGAAGAAACGAGGAGCTATGAAATGAGAAGAAATTGAATAAACAAATAAAGATGACTTGACTTTCCAGGGGAGGTTGCCATTCTGATGGAGCCACAGAGCTTCTTACCACTCAAAAATAAAAAAAAAAAAGAGAGAGAGAGAGAGATACTGTAATTCTATATTGAAGCCAGAGAATTAACAGAAATAAAGAAAAATTTAATGACCTATAATTTTATCCTTCTCGAGAAGGATCTCAAATTCATGCATAGAGCCAACTGCCCGATTTATGTAGGTCATTTAAAAAAATGTTTATTATAAACACTATTAAATTCAGATCGCTTTTTTGGTTAAAAAAAAAAAGCGGCCAGTTAACTTTCTGTATTTTTTTTTTTTTTTTAGTCGAGATGGGGTTTCACCACGTTGGCCAGGCTGGTCTCAAACTCCTGACCTCAGATGATCCACCTATCTCTGCCTCCCAAAGTGCTGGGATTACAGGCATGAGCTACCGTGCCTGGCCAATACCTCCTAAATTCTAAACAAAGTAATATATACTGTACATACATTTCTAAATTTAATTTAATCTTCAAAATAATTCTATAAAATAAGTAGTATTACATATATTTTACAGAAGAAAACTATATTTTACTCATCTACTTATAATAACAACAATAACAATCATTTATTGAATGCCTAATAAATCATGAACCACATAATTACATTTCAGTGGTTCCATAAGATTATAACACTGTATTTTTATTGTGCCTTTTCTGTGTTTAGGTATGTTTAGATACTTACATTGTATTACAGTTGCCTACAGTATTCAGTACAGTAACATACTATAAACATTTGTAGCCTAGGAGCAATAGGTTATACCAGATAGCCTAGGTGTGTAGTAGGCTACACCGTCTAGGATTGTGTAAATACACTCATGAGGTTCGCACAATGATGAAATCGCCTAACAACACATTCCCTAGAAGGTATCCCTGTCATTGAGTGATGCATGACTGTATGTAGTAGGCATTGCACTAGGAACCTCACTTATTTTTTACATGATTATGTATTGCCTTGTTTGAAACTGGATTTAAGGTAGCTTATTTTAACTATTCTTTAATTTTCATAGCAACTCTGAAGAGAGAAATCTTACTTTAGAGATGATGAAAAGATATCTTTACCGATAAAGTTTTATTTATCAATTTGATATTTAGATAAACAAATCATCAACTGGCAATTCTGGGGGAGTCTTTTCCTGATTGCCTATCCTTGCCTTATCCTGTTTATCGTAAGTCCTGATAGTGGCCAGAAATTGCTCTCTTTAGTGCTTGCTCTGTTTAAGATATTTACTTATTTTATAAATGTTACTTTCTGTACACAACTAGAAAATACAGCTGAATGAAAATTGGAAGAAAATTATGTTTCCTTTTCTGGAATACTTTTCCCATTCTTCATTGTCCTGCCTCTTTGAGCTGAATAGTCACTTCATAGGGGAGCTTTCCCATCCCTAGGGCAGGTCTCTCTTTCAAATGTTCCTCTAGCTCTGCACAATTTTACCCTAAAGGCTTCAATAGCATTTTGATTAAGTAAATCCTTTTAAAAAATAAGCTTATTTACTCAATATATATTCATGCTTATCCTCGTATATGTCAGGGACTATGCTTAGTTCTATGAAGTAGCAAGTAAAACAAACATAGTGCCTGCTTTTATGTTTGTTGTCCTGAAAGAACACAGGTGCCATGAGGGTGGGCGGTGTGTCAATGGGCTCATGATCGTATTCACAGATTCCAACTTGTTTCTTGATGTATGGATATGTGAGACACATCTGTAACCATGTGATTGAGAAAGGTCGAAAGGAAAAGGATAAGCAAAGATATAACAAGCAAATGCAAACAAAAACCAGAAGGCGGTTTAGTAACATCAGACAACATTGAATGAAATGTAAAGCATATTATAATGACAATGGTGCAATCTTCAGTGTGAATCTAATATCCATATTTACGTACCATATGATCAAACACTAACATTTATATCAGTTGACAAAATAATGAACCCATAGAAGAATCTTATATATGTATGTACATATTTTTCCAACTTCTTTTTGCCAAAAAATACATAGGTATAATAAGTCACGTGAAATACCTGAATCTGGCCATCAGGTCCTGAAATTTAAGTGGGTACTTGGTTACAATTCATGAATACATAACGTATTGAAATACTGGGGGATTTATTTTTTCCTGAGTTAACAAACGCAGGTCACTGCCCTAGTTTGTGGGTTTTTTTTTTTCTCTCTCTCTCCTGGGTATGCTCTGTCATGTTCAAATTCATATCTCTGTAACTCTGAAGTCTGTGTTCCTTAAACTAAATGTAATTTCCCTTTTAATCTCAATCTTCCCTATCCTTTGTTTTCTCCTGTATGTCTATGGGTCAGATAGAACTTTGGTGGCAAGTAATAGAAAAAAGCAGAAAAGAAGGCATAAAAGCAAGGATCCCTTTTTTTTTCTCAAAGTATTGAAGTTAAATGATTTCAAGACTAGAATTTAAAAAATCTTGTTAAGCTCTCATTTAAATGTGAGGGTGTCACAAATATGTTTTCAGGTATACAAAGCATCAGAAAATATATCACACTAAGACAATCTTTAAAGAGCTGAATGTATTAGAGGTTGTACTCCAAAAATAAGAGAAATACATACAGAAGGTAGTAATAAGGTAAATGGAAAGTGAGGGTGTAACTTACTAAGTGTTAGTTGTATTTTTTAAAAAGGCATGAAAAATAAAACAAGCAAAAATAAGAACTGGACAATACAAAATTAAAAATTCAGACATGCTGACCTGGGTGGGGCTGAAGGAAGAGCCCAAGTACACTTCCTGCTTTACTGAGGAGAGGTAAGGATACAGATTCAGTTAAGAAATTATTAGAGAAAGATAAACATAATGTGAATGAGTAATGAGCAGAAGAATAAAAAGTGAATGCATGATTTTAAGGTTAGAAGAAAATTCATACTAGTCAAGAGAAAAGGGAAAAGAAGAAAAATAAATAAATAATAATTAAAAAGATGAGGAAAGATTTAACAGAAAATGGATACAATTCACTAATCAAACATAGAAATAAATTCAATTAAAATATATAATATGTAGTAGAGGAGGCATCACAAAGAGAGAGACAGCTGATGTTAATAGAGCTATACATAGCTGATACTGATATTCATCCTTTCAAGGACAAAAATCTAATTTCGTCACAAAGCATACCCTCTACGAAGAAAAATATAACTTAAACACCCTTAAATAATATTTGTGTTGGATTTGAAATCTATAGCAATAATGAAATAGCCACAAACAAGCTGCCCTTTGTCAGGGTATACTCTGACACTCCATGCCAGGCTGCCTTCCTTGAGAATCTCCCCCTCGCTTAGGCTCTAAAACCTTGTTCTAGGCTGTCCAGGTGTGTGCAGAAGTTTAAAACTGGATTCATATCTTATGCCATGTGTGCCGGTAGATACCAAATGAATTAAAGACCTAAATGTGAATGGTACAACCATAACACAAAGAATAAAATGTAGGAGACTATCTTAGTGATCTAGAGGTTAACAAAAACAACTTCTCATGGAAGATTCAAAAATAAGAAGCCAAAGGTTAAAAGAGAGAGAAAAATATGACAATATCAAAATAAAGGATTCCTACTGCATAAAGAGCACCATAGTCACATACTGAGAAGAGATATTTGAAATGTCTAAAACTTACAAGGAATTCGTATCTAGAATAGAAAAGAAAACGGAAAATTCCTAAGAAAAAGGCATAAAATACACAAGGAAAGTGTACAAAAGTTATACACAATTTCACAGAAAGACTCAAAATCGAATAGATGTTTGAAGAAATGCTTAACAGCGATAGTTACCAGAGAAATGTTAATTAGGACAATAATGAGATGGACTTGGCCGGGCGCGGTGGCTCACACCTGTAATCCCAGCACTTTGGGAGGCCAAGGCAGGCAGATCACGAGGTCAGGAAATCGAAACCATCCTGACTAACACGGTGAAACCCCGTCTCTACTAAAAATACAAAAAATTAGCCGGGCGTGGTGGTGGGCTCCTGTAGTCCCAGCTACTCCGGAGACTGAGGCAGGAACCCAGGAGGCGGAGCTTGCAGTGAGCCGAGATCATGCTACTGCACTCCAGCCTGGGAGACAGCGAGACTGTCTCAAAAACAACAACAACAAAAAATAATGAGATGGACTTAATACCCAACAACATGCATTCCATAAGGACAAATGGAATATCAGAAAAGTAAAGTGGCAAGTTTTAGTGAGTAGTGAGGAATTTTCACAGGGAAGTTTGGTACCATTTGGTAAGATTATGTCTACCTCTGCCCAACAATCAGTGAGTATCCTGGAGAAATTCTTCCCTTTCACTGCAGAGTGATATGTCAAAACAATTCTTCTGTCTTTGTTGATGGAGAATTGGGTTCATCAACAGAGAAATGGATAAGTAAGATATGGTCTATTAATATATGTTATAGAACAATATGTGCACAAAAAGCAACCAGCTGGATGTAGAAATAAAAATTTGGGTAGATTTTAAAGAACGGTGTTAATAGGACAAAAGTAAAAAGTGGAACGCAATTTATAGCATAATAGCTTTTGTGCCATGTAAACATATAAGCACAAAAAACTGTACTATGTATTTTACAAGGCGAGGTGCATATTTAAGGAAATATAGTAAACATGTTTAAGTGGGTGCATAGGAAGGCAGGGTAGTAGAAGCAGGAGCTGAACATAAGGAGGCAAATAAACAAGTGAGGGTCTTGGGCAGACTGGTGTCCCAAGCTGGGAGGTGGCTGGGGTGGTGGGAGTGGATCTCAATTGCTGGCCCCTCTCCAGCTGGAGCAGCTCTCTTTCTTGTGCATTATGAGGGTCTTCTGAGCAAGATTTCATGAAAGAAAAATTCCCAGTGCTGAAAAGCAGTTTTAAAGACACTGACCTAGTGGATAAAGTATTGTGCATAAAAGCAGGTGCCTTAAATTCCACAACCTGCCCCAACACAATCCGTGTGCCTTAGGGTGAAACCCTGAAACTGTCTGTCTTTGTTTTCCGATCTGTAAACTGAGAACAAAACACCTCTGTTTTTCTTAATCTCTCAAGATTGTTATGATAAAAAAAGAATCTGATGACCCTTGAAATTATATCTAAAATCAATGAGTCATGTAAGACAATACCTGTTGCTGCTCTATATTAATGTGTAGAGTTGTTCCCACCCAGAAATTCTTGTGTAGCACTTGTGAGCAGTAAAAAAGTACATGGAAGCAGGCTTAAGAGTATGTCTGTTGAAATCTCTGTACTCATCCCGCCCCAAGTGAGTAATGAGATGAGGTCCAGGCTAGTTTCCTTTAGGATGAAATAAATAGTATGATTTACAAAATGTCTTATGTGTGTTACCTCCCTTCTCTTTTTCTGATTTATCTCTTTAATTAATCCAATGATTCTCTAACTTTTTGGTCCCAGAGACATTTTATGCTCTTGAAAATTGTTGAAAACCCCACAGAGCTTTGACTTTTGTGGGTTATATCTATTGATATTTACTGCACTAAATATTAAAACTGTGAAATTAAAAATATTTATTAATTCATTTTAAAATAATACTAACAAACTGATTTTAGTTAACATAAATAACGTATTTTCCCAAACAAATAACTATATATTCCAAAATAAATGTTTACCAAAAACAAAAAAATGAGGACAGTCTAATTGTTTTTATAGTTTCACAAAAATTTTTAAAGATGCTTTATAACTGCTTCCAGAGGAATATGTTTAGTAAAATGCTTAGACATCAAATATAGTCTCACAACATTTTATAGCATGGAATATATAACTTCCACCTTTAGAAAATAGCCTAACACCAAATCTTTGTCTTTCATTTGTTATTGAAGGAGTATTTTCTGTTTTAAGCTTGATGAAAGAATCCAGGAAATTTTGACTTCAACATATATGTCTCACAAATGACTTTTATAATGAACATTAAACCTGTCTAGAATAACATTAGGTTGAACTACATAAAATTACTAATATTTGACTACTCTTTTGACCTTTAAAAATAAAATTTTATACAGTTTTTCCTAATATTAGGGATAGCAGAGCAAAACCATTTTTATTCTTTAAAGAAATCCTTATTAAGGAGAATTTTACTTTGTTTAAGGAAGAATTTAGGTTATACTCTAAGAAAAATAGTTTTGCCATATTGGAACAGCTTCTGAAAAAGCTTCGTTTGTGGATTGAGTCCTGACTAATGGTGGAAGATTCAAGATGTTCTAGAAGTTTACGATAAAGTTTATCAGTTCTCACCTTTTAAGTTTAGCTATAGTAGATAACGTTTCACTTGAGATAACTGCTTTTAATTTTGTTGAAATCAAAATACTTACCAGACATTAGGGACAGGGTTGATAATACAAATCTTAAAATTGTTTATTTTTATTATTGCTAAATAGTGTTAATAGTACTCACTAAAATGGTACCAGTATAGCAATAATGCTTTTCTTTGAATTAGAACCTATATGTTTGTCTATTCGAAATGCTTATTGTGATATATATAATAGTGATATAAATATACATCCATGTGTTGACACTTTTTACCTACAATGTATTTCTTTTTAAACCAAAGCCCATCCTATCATACCCAGGAGTTACAGAAAGATATTGCTCACCATCGATGCTTCATATTATAAAATACAAACAAATAGTTACTGTGTTCTCATATTTCTAATGTACTCATACACTAGAAAGCAATCACTTTTTAATTTATAGGAATCTAAATTTTAATCATTATTTCTTTCCTTGAACTGTGTGCTAGTTATAAATTATTCTAAAGACACTGTGAAGTGTCAACAAATCTTATAAGACAGTATACCTCATTTACTGTCTTAAATCAACAGTATTTTACACTGGGAGCAAGGAAACCAGGATTTTTGGCCAAAATAAGGTATATGAAAATACAGAAAGACCTTTTTTTGTCTTTGTCTTTTTTTTCTGACATCATTGTATAGAAAATTCAAAGTTCTTTTGCCATCATCACTCAGTTTTGTAGGTATCTTGGTCCATGGCTAGTTAAGATAAGACCTGCATTTATTGAGTACCTTATCAAAGACTGTTGGAAGCATCCTACCACCAGTCTTTAAAGAATGCCCATAAAGTAGAGGAACTTCTAACTAAATATAGGCCAGTAGGAATGGAAGTAATATAATACAGAATATAATTTTCAGTAGAGAGGTCAGGTTCAAGAAGAATAATAGC
This sequence comes from Hylobates moloch, assembly GCF_009828535.3. Lineage (NCBI taxonomy): Eukaryota > Metazoa > Chordata > Mammalia > Primates > Hylobatidae > Hylobates > Hylobates moloch. The sequence continues at coordinate 77,903,807 of NW_026652289.1, forward strand.
CATTCAGTTACTGACATTAAGGCAGCAATAAATGGAATGCAAAAAAGTGATAGAAAAACAGTGGCAGTGTCTGCTACAGCCTGGTGTTTCCTAATCCTGTGTCCCACTTACCATCCTACACAGTGTGCATCCTATTGCCCCAGGCCACCTGTCTGGTACATCTGGGGAAAAAAGGAACGAAACATCGGATGCTGGCTGTGGAATGGGCTCTGAGAATTTGTCAAGAATCCTAAGTCAAAGACAAGAAGCCAGACTCTCATTATGAAGCCATGTGTCTTTTTCTTTGGGAAACAATAGAAGAGGCTAAATGTGCTCAGACAAAAGAGCATAAATAATAGCTGTGTTTTCTTTTAGCTTACTCTTTTTGGTAAGAACTAACCCCAGCTCTTTTAGCTTTTCCTCTTAGGCTATGTTTCTGGTCAAATCATTTCTGAATCTCTGCTTTCTGACTTCTGTGTTTTTTATATTGTGTCTGTGGCACCCAAAACTCATAGACAGTATTTGAAAAGAGTGTGCTAACTAATGCTGAGTCAATAAATGGAGGGTTGGTAGAGCTCTATTACTATGTATACTTATATGTACAGACTGTGATGCGAGCAGGATGTCATAGGAAGCTGGGAATAGGCCACCTTTCATTTCCTGCCCTGTAGAAGCCCGTTTCTTTTCTTCCTTAGCTATTGTCCTCTCCCTGACTAAGAGATACGTTGGACAAATGCGTCATAGTTGGAACCGATGTTCATTTGCAAAATATATAATGTAATGTGTTTGATTAGAAAAATCATCTACATCAGTTTCTAAGATGTGCTCATATTAGAAAGTTAGATAAGGTGCAAAAATGTATCTTGGGAGAGGACAGTAATTTTTTTTCTTCTGGCTGTCATGACATAAAGTCTTTGCTTGCTTTTCAAAAAATGTACTAATTTGTGATCTTGGGTCCAGAAATTTGAGAGAAGCATAGAAGTATTTTATAAATACTACTATTTATCAGGATGTAAGCATGAATTTGCCCTGGTCTCCTTTGCTAATTGGTATCTCTCTGGCAATAATACATATACATTTTTAATAATGTTATCACAACTCCCTTCTCCTTATCTGTGGTTCTGGTCCATCTTCCTTTCATCAGTCTCCGTAACCAAGCCTCATAGGGGAGGTAGATTGTGTAGCATGGGACTGCCTGAGCTATATGGTTTTTCCCATTAGAGGCAGGGTGGTAATAAGAACTCATGTGCAGAGAAATAACTATTTATTTGGAATCCAGGACAGGGCTTTACTAAATATTTTAGATATGAGTCTTGTTTACTATTGTAGTTCTTTTGACATCATTGATGGCATGAAATGGTGGTTCAGCTGCTAAACTTATAGACATGCTATAGCCAGCAGACACATGCCTTTAATGAGAATCTTGATTCAAAGTAACTGTTACCAACATCAGCAATCCCACACAGGGTTCCCATGCTTCAGAGAGCAGTTATTCGCAGAAATTCCCTTCATAAACATACTGGGTTTCACCAACTTGTCATTCTCATGTACAATTATCTGATGATATCTCAGTAGCAGACTATCTGTGTTCTTTTAAGAGCTTCAGAAAATAACATCACAAACAAAATGCAATAATACCAGTAAGATTTAGAACTACTTGGAAAAAGATACTTTTGAACTAATTTGATTAATACCATCAATTATTCTTTATCTATTTCCTTGTTGCCACTCATGATTTGACACTTGTGGAGTAAACTAATGTTAATATAATGCATTAGGAAGAATTCCCCTCCTGAGAGCCACTGTAGCATAGCAAAGTGATGTTTAATGTTTTCTATGATATTTATTTAACTAAAATGGCTGATTAGATGTTAAACAGAACATAGGTTAATGATCTTTGTTATTGGCATTATAAAAAATTACAAAAGAATAAAAGAAGGTTAATGATGTATGCCATTATTATTACAGAGATTAAAAGCATGCAGTTGTTGGCTGCAGTGAAAAAAATGGGCACCAAGCTGTGAGTAATTAACAAAATTATATTATCCTCTAACTTTATAATTAATTAGTTTGTGTAGCTGTAGTATTTTTAACTGTTGGTCTTCATTGCCTTCATGTAATATAAAAATCTATGCATAATTTTATATCTAAAGATTGGAAAGCAAACTCATAATTATTATTATTTTTTTACTTCTGAGAAAGAACCAGTGAAATCTATAGCCACTACCAAGGAAAGCACACTAGAAGAGATGAGATACCGAAGAACTTCTAGACGTGGTGGAGTTAGTGGAGATGTTGGAAGCTTTGGAGATCTTTTTTAGCTTTGGGAACAATTAAAACTTTCGACTCTTTGACCATCTCAACCAACCCAGGAATGCTCTTTGTTCTTTGAATTGTTTAATGAAAAGACTAGTTTTCTTTTTTCACATGAATTGTTTTTATGGTTACTATATTTAGGAAATAAAAACATAGGATGCCCAGTTAAATGTAAATTTCAGATAAACTATGAATAATGAATAATGTTTTACCGTTCAGTGTTCCCATGCAATATTTTGTGTATATTTATACTTTTAAGTTATTTATTTATTTTGAGATAGAATTTCGCTTTGTTGCCCAGGCTGGAGTGCAGTGGCATGATCTCAGCTCACTGCAACCTCTGCCTCCTGGGTTCAAGCAATTCTCTTGCCTCAGCCTCCTGAGTAGCTGGGATTACAGGTGCCCTCCACCAGGCCTGGTTGAATTTTTTTTTTTTTTTGTATTTTAGTAGAGACAGGGTTTCACCATATTGCCCAGGCTCGTCTTGAACTCCTGAGTTCAGGCAGTCTGCCCATCTCGGCCTCCCAAAGTGCTAGGATTACAGGCGTGAGCCACCACGCCCATCCAGGTTATTTATTTTTTTATTAGAAATTAAAATTTAACTGGCGATTCTACTTTTTATCTGGCAACCCAAATTATTTAAAACCTTCTGAACTTTATTGCACGAATACTGGCTAGTAAATTCAGACATTGGGTTTGAAATATAATATCTTCAAAGGCATAAAAAAGCAGATATCCCTTCCTTGCAGTTAAACTGAAACTTGGACTGTTTTTCTAAAGTATACAGTCATTTGTTACATAGAATTTACAAGAATATTTACATCTATTTATGTGGAGAGAGTGTGCTTTTTATACTGTTGGCCTACATAAGTTTCTAAATAAAGGTGCCTTTTCTCTAAGTTCCTTTCTGTGTCCTTGGTATCATAGCTAGAACTTGTACGCTAATAGGGTATGGATTGAGTGGGGCGAACAAGAGGAGAAATCCGATGATGGTGAAAAGTGTGTTAAAGCAATGTATGTTTGTTACTTTGGTCACCCGTAAATATTGTCCTCCTGCTTCCCATCCTCACTCCTAGTCACAGCATGGCAAACGATGTCCGAAAAGTTGTGGATTTCTTACTGCTTATTGAAGATATTACTAACACACAGTCTTTCTATATTTTAAAAAAGAATGAATAAAAGATCTGCTAAGAAAAGCTGGGATATTTAGGCTCTGATGAAGTTTTAGTAAGCTAATTTTTAAAAGTTAATTTGTTAAACTTTATGACATTACATTATTTTTGCTTAGTTGTCTATAGCGAGGCATTTTAAAAAAACAAAAAATGCTTGATTCAGTCCTCTTAAATTGTTGGATTTCAATAGTTTGTTTCTAACTACATGTTTTTCTAGAGGAAAAGATACACAGGTTTTCTGAGTTTTTCTTTTTCCTTCTTTTTTAAAACAATTCTTACCTTGGCATTTTTTCTTAATTCACTAGACTCCATATCTTAAGCTAATTCATCTTTGGTCATGATCCAATTTGAACTGCAGTCAACGAAGGTGTAAGTTCCTAGGAGTGATAATCATTTATTTTTGTATACTATCCAGGGAAGAGTGTTGTGTAAAAAATTCATGTTTCTCTAATATTTACTCATGAGTTGAGCATGTTGACTTGTATCTTTATGTTTCAGTTGGCATTTGTTTATGGGTAAGTTTTCTTAAACTTGTTGATATAGCTCTTAAACTTGTTGATAGCCTGCACATTGAGGCCTGCTTATGAAATACTTGAAATTGTGGGCGGGGTGCGGTGGCTCACGCCTGTAATCTCAGCACTTTGGGAGGCCAAGGAGGGTGGATCATGAGGTGAGGAGTTCGAGACCAGCCTGGCCAACATAGCGAAATCCTGTCTCTACTAAAAATACAAAAATTAGCTGGGCAAAGTGGCATGCTCCTGTAGTCCCGGCTACTTAGGAGGCTGAGGCGGGAGAATCGCTTGAACCCAGGAGGCGGAGGTTGTGGTGAGCCAAGGTCACACCACTGCACTCCAGCCTGGGTGACAGAGACCTAGAAATTTTGTGTTGAATCTTTTCACTCAATCAAAATTTAATTTTCACTAATCCCTTTTACACATTATATGCTGTGTAGTCACAGAGATACATTAAGGCCAAACCATATGATATTACCAATATTTATTTGTTTTTCATTAACAACAATGAAAATTTCATATGGGCCAACTAAACATAAGTTCTCTTGTCTTCCCTGAAGTAACTTGGGAATGTATGCACTATAGTACATGGTAGTGCATGGTAAGTTGTAGTTATGTAGCCCAATGCTTTTCATACTCTGAACATCTGTGTGAGGGCTCAGAATACTTTTATCTACTTAATTATTTTTTCAATGAGCCACTTTTAAAAAACTTTAGAAAATTTAACTCTTTTAAGGAATATTATAGAAAAATGCATAACAGTTTGAAACGCTAGTAAAATATTTTCTAATAGCTGTCATATTCATCAGTGTAATAACAAATTCACCTTACCTACCATGTAAGACGTATGTTATACCTTGGAAAAACCACTGGAATTAATAGAAAATGCTATAAGAGTTCTGAAACATTGATCATATATATCTATATCTATATTTTTGAGACGGAGTCTTGCTCTGTCACCAAGGCTGGAGTGCAGTGGCGTGATCTCGGCTCACTGCAACCTCCGCCTCCAGGGTTCAAGCAATTCTGCCTCAGCCTCTGGAGTAGCTGGGACTACAGGCGCCAGCCACCATGCCCAGCTAATTTTTTGTATTGTGGTAGAGACGGGGTTTCACTGTGCTGCCCAGGCTGGTCTCGAACTCCTGAGCTCAGGCAATCTGCCCACCTTGGCCTCCCAAAGTGCTAGGATTACAGGCTTGAGCCACCATGCCTGGCAACATCGATCATTTTAAAAATGTTTCTGGAAATTCAGGTGGAGAGAGAAATATACATATATTTTTGAGATGGAGTCTCACTCTGTTGCTCAGGATGAAGTGCAGTGGCTCGATCTTGGCTCACTGCAACCTCCGCCTCCCAGGTTCAGTGATTCTCCCGCCTCAGCCTCCCAAGTAGCTGGGATTATAGGCGACTGCCACCATGCTGGGCTAATTTTTGTATTTTTAGTAGAGATGGGGTTTCGCCATGTTGGCCAGGCTGGTCTCGAACTCCTGACCTCAGGCGATCCACCCACCTCGGCCTCCCAAAGTGCTGGGATTACAGGTGTGAGACACCGCACCTGGCCAAAATCTATGTTTTTTAATAAAAAATAAATCTGAAAGAAAAATGGAGATGTCAATTGCTTTCTAAATTTTATACTAGATGCTAAGATATACTAGGTTGAACCATTAAAAAAATCAGCATTAATAGGGAGCAAAAATATTTCTGTATTGGCAATTTCATATAATTTAATCTAGTATGTGATGAAAAATATTCCTTTTCCTGAAGGAAATTAAAGCAACATTATAGTTGGATTATCCATGAAGACATGCAGTATACTTCCCAGAGGGGCTTTCCTATTCTTCGTTGCCACAGGTAACTTGTTGACCCTTCAAGCTGTTGACCCTAACTTGTTGACTCATTCCCTGGGCCACTTTACGGCGGTATTTTCAATGATCTTTTATATAAGGCAAGTGAAAGCAGTGCAGGTAATAGTGGGACTAGATACAGTAGCACACCTGTTTATGTTTACCAATATCCTGCTCTGATTAAATGAGACATCTACAAAGAAGATCACCTGTTAAGAGATAGCTCATTTGTCTCCTGTCTACAGCCAGCCAAGTGGATGGAAGTACATCAACATAGCTGGGAGCGATCATCATGTTGTGAAGTATGTGGAAAGCAGACAGGCATGAGATATGCACACATGAATTGTCCTCTTTCAGACATCAGGCTGCTACATTGCTAGTGTATGCCTGAATCCAGTATGCCCAAATAAACTTAGTTTAGTTTTTCTGATATTACCACTTGGATTCCATAATATGTGGTGACACCAAGATAGCGAGAAAATAATGAGAGACTTCAGAGCATGAAAGATTTTGCTAACTTTCTGCAAAGCCAAAATATCTATGAAGACACAACTAAGAAATTTTATGCAGTTTACTTTTTTCCTACTCAACAGGCATTTGTCATTATTTCTCTTTTTAAAAAGAGAAATTTTCCTTTGGAACTTGAACTGCAATTATGAATGCAAACATGCATTATACAGAGAGAAATTCATGCAATGTTACCTACATCATGTACTTCATACTTGGGAAAGATACTATTTTACTGTATTCTCTACTTATCTTTTGGGGGATGGCACTTAGGGTATTATTCCAGTGAGAAGAGATAATTGTCACTGGGGAATTAGAGAAGGTAAGGTAAAGTGTGTTAAAACGAACATAGAATTTAAGCTACTGAACACATCGAAAGTGTTCAATAAATAATTGCTTTATATAAATACACTTTCTTAGGCTTGACTCCCAAAGTGCTGGGATTACAGGTGAGAACCACTGTGTGTGTTCTAAGATGCAGAAAAAGCTCAAAACATTAATTTATGATAACTTATAGCTTATGACTGGGGCAGGTGTATCACCTGAGGTCAGGAGTTCGAGACCATCCTGGCCAACATGGTAAAACCCCGTCTCTACTAAAAATACAAAAATTAGCTGGGTGTGGTGGTGTGTGCCTGCCTGTAATCTCAGCTACTCCAGAGGCTGAGGCAGGAGAATCGCTTGAACCAGGGAGTCAGAGGTTGCAGTGAGCCGAAATCATGCCACTGCATTCCAGCCTGGCTGAGTGAGACTCTGTCTCAAATAAATAAATAAATAAATAAATAAATAAAATAAAATAAAATAAAAACATTCTATTAAAGCCAACTTTAATAATTTCTCTCTTTAATAAATGCCTTTGACAACTTTCTGAACGCTTCTTGTTTAAAATTTAGGTGCAGCTCAATCTAAACAGACGACATTTTGCATAATTTAACGTTTGTGTATAATTAATACAAATGACTTTTGATTGATATTTAATATTTATATATATTCTATACTGGATTAGTATATACACAAAAACGTCAGCATAATATAATTGAGTAGTAAAGTTTCTAACTATAATAAATCTTGAATATAATATTTTTAGTTATTACTTTCAGGAATAGCCTTTGAAACATTAACAAATTTTAACCAGTGTAGTTCTTATGTAGTTCATAACAGAATGTACTATTAAGGAATACTACCTTCATAACATGTGTAGAAAGAAAATGTAGAAGTTGCATATTTGATGATGAATGAAATTTTATAGAAGAATATTTGATATGTAAGCTAAGCACATTTTACCAAATATATTATTAGAAGTTTATGTGAATGAATACACAAACATTTTTTAACGGAATAGCGTATCATTATAAAAGTGTTTGAGGAGGCCAGGTGCGGTGGCTCACACCTGTAATTCCAGCACTTTGGGAGGCCAAGGCGGGCAGATCACGAGATCAGGAGTTCGAGACCAGCCTCACCAAAATGGTAAAACCCTGTCTCTACTGAAAATACCAAAATTAGCTGGGTGTGGTGGCACGTGCCTGTAATCCCAGCTACTCAGGAGGCAGGAGAATCGTTTGAACCTGGGAGGTTGCAGTGAGCCAAGATCACGCCACTGCCCTCCAGCCTGGATGAAAGAGCGAGACTTCGTCTAAAAAAAAAAAAAAGCGTTTCTGGAAAAGGAGCTGAGATGTCTTCATTACTTATTTCAAGATTACTGCAAGGTATCGATAGTCAATAGTCATAGAAATCTTACAATGCTGTTTCTCATCTGCTATTGAACAAAAATATAAGTGGTTTTGGGTACAGTTGCCCACCTATAAATTCTGTTTCAACAGATATTAGCAATTTCAAATTTGTATTTAAAACTATGTTCATTTAGTAATTAAATAAAATATAGTTTGTAGGAGGTAATGAATTTTCATTCTCCTTTACTTATTAAAGTGCATTAACGTTTTATCATAATGATCTTGGGAATGTAACAAAAATGATCACATACAAATGTTTTGGTAGGAATGTATTCATTTCTCCAACCTAATAATAAATTTGTAATTGACAACATTCATGAAGAGGGTGGTGAGGAAGTGCATCATTAGCAGGTAAATTTTTTTTAGTCAATCTTACAAGTGATTTCCGAAACATTGGGTTAAATATTACGTTTGGCAGAAAAAATTTGCTCCAGCTGCTCCTACCTTAGTCAATGTGAATTCTATCATACGAGGCCTTCAACATTGCTCATTTTCATTGCTCTGTGAAATAATGATTAGACAATTTCAAAATAGCCAGAACATAAATAGATAAAAGAAACAAAACATATTGAAAAATGATTGAGAAGTTTGAATATTCTTTACAGGATGGAAATGGGTTAGCAAATTATTCTTTCAAATCAGAGATCTATTTTCACATCATATATTCAAAAATTATCACTCATGAACTCTGTTTTGTTTTCTTCCATTATCAGTAATAACCTTAAAAATCTTTAACCTTTCATAGCACAGGTTCAGTATTAACTGTCAGATAACATGTCTCACAGGTTAATTTTTCTATTGAATTTTTGCACTTCTGTCAGCAGGCATGACATTATCGCTCTTTAATTTCTTCAGTGAAGCACATTGCCAGTAGGAAATTATTTCTTGTCTGGATTTGTGTTTTGTAACGACATGCCAAATATAGTAAAGTCTAAGATATAATCTAACTGGCATCACACTTTGTATATAACACTTATTGAGTGCATATAAATTAGAATGCAGGGTTCATTGTGCCTGGTTTTCTTTTATCATGAATCTTGTGTTCTATGTTATATTTTTCCCCTTCCATTTAATTATATATGAAAAACAAATTTTACAGTAAATGGCACATAAGAAAAGACTTTACATTAAATTGAAGCAAATTTAGGGACAATTAACTCACTAAGTAGTTAACATAATTTCTCGACAAAATTGAATTTATAAACCTGTATTTCTGTGTTTGCATGTGAATATACAATATTTTGATATAGTTACAACACTGAAAAGTATTGCCCTTAAAAATACATTTTAATCTTTGTAAAGAGTATAATTTAGAGTTACTATTTACTTTACTAGGAAATAACATAAAGGTGTTATGAAAATAAATTCAGGTATCAGCAGTACAATATTTTCAGGAAATAAGTAATTTCTAAGGTTAACTTTAGAATATAGCACAGTTACCTAAAATAAATTTTCCAGAGTAGAAAAAAGTACAAACCTTCCACTTTTGTCAATATGAGACACAAAAACCTAAAAAATTTCATTTGTACAGAATAACTTTTGGTTTGAAATAGTACCTTTGAAAGAGATTACATGTTTATAAACATATGCTTTGACATAGGTTTACTATTTTTAATGTACTTTACTAAAGTATTGGTCTACAAAGGTTTGGAAATTAATGAAAACTAAACCCTGACCCTTCATCTCAGGTAATTTGAGAAGAGCTTAGGTATAACAGGCTAGATGTGCTGCTCGAGGAGGAGATAAAATGTTGGTTTTACAAAAATTGGAAGCTCATACCTGATATTCTCGCAAAGGTGAAATGTTTAGTGGACGAACCATAGCAAAAACAACAAAAAGTAGACAATGAAAAATAAACAATATCAACAATCCTCTGCAGAGGAGGGTTGTTTAGATAATTCACGTTTGAGTGGATGGAAGAAGTTTCCTGTAAGGATTCCTAACAACAAGCCTTTTCTCCTGCCAGTTTGAGGCCTCTAGTCATCTTACCTATGTGATTCCACAAAAAAGTAAAAAAAATTAAATATAAAGTGTTTCTTGTGTAGAGTTTTCTAGACATTACCTTCTCTTCATAGAATACAAGGATATAAACTTGTGGTATTCTAAACAGTTCCCTCCCAACTTATATGCTATTATTTTTCAAGTTAATAATATTGTTAACCTTAAACCTTTTAATAAATATAAATTAAATATGGTGAGTAACCACTAAATGAATAAATATGAAATATAGCTCAAAAACTGGCAGGGAGAATTGTAATAAAAAATAGAAAAAACTTAATAAAAATAATTTCAAATATATTATAATGACATCACAATAACTGTAAATAGACTAAATTCTTCAATAAAATATACATATTTTCCAAATGAAAATGAAAAGAAATTCAGGTACATTTTAAAATAATAGAAACAGCTAAAATATAAAGACAAAGAAAGATTCAAAGTAAAAGGTTAAAAAGAAAGCTACAAGTCACATTCTAAATGAAATATGTCTATAGCTATATTGAAAGAGAATAAAATAGAAGATAAAGTAAAAACTTCACCAGAAATAAAAAAGATGGCATTTTGCCTCCCAAATCTGAGCAATGTGTCAGGCCTTTTAAAACCTAAGCTCTACTACATATTAAGATTTAACATAAATCTATAATAAGATAGCTTGGTAGTATGCAGAGATGGTGCATATTGGTGGATTAGAATAGAGATCCCAGAAACAGATCTGTGTAGATATTGAGATCTGATACAGATTAAAGTTGATAATGGCAAAATGATGGCTTAGTAAGTAAAAGATCATTAAATCCACATCTCACTATCCACAAAAATCAGTTCTAGGTGCATGAAAACTTAGCTTTGAAAACCAGCGCTTCAAAATTTTAGCACAGATTATTAGAAAATATCTTTATGCAGGAAGTCCTGGCTAATCAGACAAGAGAAAGAAAAAAGATCATCCAGATTGAAAAGGAAGAAGTAAAATTATCCTTGTTTGCAGAAGTTCTGATCTTATATTTGAAAAAACCTAAAGATTACACCAAAAAATTATTAAAACTAATAAATTCAGAGGAGTTTTAGGATATAAAATCTATGTATAAAAATCAGTAGCATTTCTATATGCCATCAGTGAACAATCTGAAAAAGAAATCAAGAAAATAATCCCATTTACAATAGCTACACATAAAATTTAAAATACCTTGGAATTAACCAAGAAGTGAAAGATCTCTACAGTGAAAACCATAAAACATTGATGAAAGAAATTAAAGAGGATGCAAAAAAAAATGGAAAGATATTCCATGTTCATGGACTGGAAGAATCAATATCATTAAAGTGTTTATACCATCCAAAGCAATTAATAGATTCGGATGTAATCCCAATAAAAATATCAAGGACATTCTTCACAGAAATAGAAAAAACAATTCTAAAATGTATATGGAACCACAAAAGACCCAGAATAGCCAAAGCTATGCTGAGCCAAAAAAAAAAAAAAAAAAAGAAAGAAAAGCAAAACTAGAGGAATCACATTTCCTGACTTCAAATTATACTACAGAGCTATAGTATCCAAAACGGCATGGTACTGGTATAAAAACAGACACATGGACCAATGGAGCAGAATAGAAAACTCGGAAACAAATCCATACATCTATAGTGTATTAGTTTGTTCTCACACTGCTAATGAAGACATATTCAACACTGAATAATTTATAAAGGAAACAGGTTTAATTGACTCACATTTCAGCATGGTTGGGGAGGCCTCAGGAAGCTTACAATCATGGCAGAAGAGGAAACACATTCTTCTTCACATGGTGGCAGCAAGGAGAAATGCCAAGTAAAGCCCCTTATAAAACCATCAGATCTCATGAGAACTCACTCACTATCAACAGAATAGCAGCATGGGGGTAACTGTCCCCATGATTCAATTACCTCCCATAGGGTCCCTCCCATGACACATGGGGATTTTGGGAACTACAATTCAGGATGAGATTTGGGTGAGGACACAGTCAAATCATGTCATATGGTAAACTCATTTTTGACAAATGAGCCAAGAACATACACTGGAGAAAGGACAGTCTTTTTAATAAATGGTACTTGGAAAACTGGATATCCATATGTAGAAGAATGAAAATAGACCCCTATCTCTTGCCATATACAAAAATCAAATCAAAATTGATTAAAGACTTAACCCTAAGACTTCAAACTATAAAACTACCACAAGAAAACATTCAGGAAACTTTCCAGGACATTGGACTGGGCAAAGATTTATTGAGTAACACCCCACAAGCACAGGCAATCAAAGCAAAAACGTACAAAAGGGATCACATTAAAAAGCTTCTGCACAGCAAAGGAAACAGTCAACAAAGTGAACAGACAAGCCACAGAATAGGAGAACATATTTGCAAACTATCCATCTGACAAAGGATTAATAATCAGAATATATAAGGGGCTCAAACAACTCTATAGGGAAAAAAATCTAATAATCTAATTGAGAAACGGTAAAAAATCGGAATAGACATTTCTCAAAAGAAGGCATACAAATGGTAAATGGGTATATGAATAAGTACTCAACATCATTGATCATCAGATAAATGCAAATCAAAACTGCAATGAGATATCATCTCACCCCAGTTAAAATGGCTTTATCCAAAAGTCAAGCAATGGCAAATGCTGGTGAGGATGTGGAGAAAAGGGAACCCTCATACACTGTTGGTGGGAATATAAATTAGTACAACCACTATGGAGAACAGTTTAGAGGTTTCTCCAAAAACTAAAAATAGAGCTACTGTGTGACCCAGCAATCCCACTGCTAGGTTTATACTCCAAAGAAAGGAAATTAGTATATTGAAGAGATATCTGCACTCTTGTGATAATTGTAGCACTGTTCACAATAGTCAAGATTTGGAAGTAACCCAAGTGTCCATCAGCAGACGAATAGATAAAGAAAGTGTGGCACATATACACAATGGAATACTCTTCAGCCATAAAAGAGAATGAAATCCTGTCATTTACAAACAACATGGAAGTGGAGGATATTAAGTGGCATAAGCCAGGCACAGAAAGACAAACTTCGCAAATTCTCACTTATTTGTGGGAGCTAAAAATTAAAACAATTGAGCTCATGGAGACAGAGAGTTGAATGATGGTTACCATAAGCTGGGAAGGGTAGTGGAGTGCATAGGTGAAGTGGGAGTGGTTCATAGGTTCAAAAATATAGCTAGACAAAAAGGAATAAGACTTAGTATTTGATATCACAACAGGGTGACTAGAGTCGGCAATCATTTATTGTATATTTTAAAATAACTAAAAGAGTAGAACTGGATTGTTTGTAGCACAAAGAAAGGATAAATGCTTGAGGTGGTGGATACCCTATTTACCCTGATGTGATTATCATGTATTGTATGTCCGTGTCAAAATATTTCATGTACCCCATACATATATACACATACTATGTACCTATAAAAATTAAAAATTAAAAAAACTTCATGAAATTGGAGTAGATGATTATTTAATATCAAAAAACCTACATTAAAGTTAACTTCTATTTATTAAAAAGGTGAAAAGACAAAAAACAGGATTAGTGTCATATAGTTTATATATAATTATATATTATGTATTATATAATTATGCTATATATAATACATTATATAAGATAATATAACTATAATATTAAAATAGAATCAATTTATATTATAAAATATTATTAGTCATATGTATTATTTGTATCACATATAACATGTCACATATAGTGTACATATTCCTGTGAATCAAAATTAAATAGACAAATAACCCAACAAGCCAGAGAAAAAGGTGTGAAAAAGTTAAGAACAGTTATGAACAGCAAAACCCATAAAGAGAAGAATGAATAATATAAAATTTATTGGTATGTCTGGTAGGAAAATAGGACTTCCAAGCAAGGATGACAAATGGGAAGCTTCAGAGATATTCATAAGGTTCCAGTTACATAAGTTGAGTGGTGAGAACACTGATACTCATTTTATTATTATTCTATAAACTATTCATGCATGTTGCATATACCCTTCTTTATGAATATGTAATAACAAAGTTTGGTTAACATAAATAAAAGAAATATATAAATTGTAATCTATGCGATGTTTTGAGATCTATGTACAATGTTCTTTTTTTTTTTTTTTGAGATAAATACTTGCTCTGTCCCCCTGGGTGGAGTGCAGTGGCACAATCATGGCTCACTGCAGCCTTGACCTTCAGGGCTCAAGCATTCTTCCCAGTTTAGCCTCCCGAGTAATTGGGACCACCTCACCCAGCTCATTTTAAAATGTTTTAGTAGAGATGAGGTCTCACTCTGTAGCCCAGGCTGGTCTTGAACTCCTGGGATCAAGTGATCCTCCTACCTCAGCTTCCCAAAGTGCTGGGATTACAGGCATGAGCCACCATGTTTGGCCTTTTAACAATGTTCTTGTTGAACATTAAGGTGCATTAAATGAACTAATCAATGAAACAGGAACAGACAAAGAAAATGAAGATATTAAGCTTAGTTGAGGCCTAGTTGACATAGAAAAATGCCTTAATTAAGTGATAATCAAGATTCTCTTTAATGTTGATAGGGCAGTATATTTAATATCAGTAGTACATAGTGAACCAAAGATCTCAAGTAAATATTTCTGATTACTCATAATTTTGTCTGATAAGTAGATAATTAGGTTACTTCATCAAGATACCTGCAAAAGATCTGGTGATAAATATTTGAAAGATGAATTAAACATATAAAATATCTTTGTTAAGATAATAAATAATTTTAGGCAACAATGTAAGAGAGATCACAAAAATAGGTAAAAAAAAAATTAAATCAGACCAAGCAGAACTGACCAAGTGACAAACTTGCTCTGTCAAATGTATGTAAACGTCAGCTCTTTATGAGTCTTTTTAATCATAACGCGACTGATTACACTTGATCTTTTTTAAACTACAAGGGCCTTAAAAAGCATTTTTACCAAAATGACTGGAAAGGTATGTGTGAAGGCACAATTAGAATCATGATGGGATATTTAGTTGAAGCTTGACAAAATTTGCCATCAACACTTCATATAAAGGAAAAGCTTCCATCAGATGTGATAATGACTGGAAATTGTCTCATAGATTTTTATGTCTCAGTCTTCCATGTCTTTAAATGACTATGAGGATTCTATTTGTTTGCAAAAATATATTTAACATGGCAGAAATTTTTCTGAAATTAAGAGGAACAGTGAAAATTGTTGGTGAAATTGTTGGTGAAAATATAAATATGTTAGATTTCTTTATCTCACATAATCATTACTCTTAGAGGCATTTTTTTGTGTGTGTGTGCTTTTAATTTTCAAATGTTCTCCACTTTCGGTTTGTCATAAGTCTTCAACAATGTCAAAGGAATAAAGTATGACACAAAAGACGGTTGCACCCACAGCTTATGAATTTCCATGTATTATTCTGTTTCCGACAATGAACCAAATTCATGGCTGGGTTCTTTATTGAAATTTTTTTCCTTTTCTCATAATAAGAATTTAAGTTTATGCCACCTTGCATTTGAGATTAACTGGGTCTCAATATTTTAGGCTATAGTAACATTTTAAATAATCTATATTATTTGGAAAGTTTTATCATCCGATTATTGTATTTTCCTATCATCTAATTTTTACATTTGTTATCATTCAATTATTATGTTTGTTAAATTTACAATGGATATTTTCAGAACACAATAACAACAACAACAACAACAACAACAACAATCTCTGCTATGCCAGCTATTATGTCAAGCATTTAACTTTTAATTCTCACATCAGACCTATAAGATAGACACAATTTTATACTCTTTTTCCTGATGGAAAAAAATGGGTTACAGAGGTTAAATAATGTCAGACCACACATTTAGTAAGTTGTCTGAAACATGTTATAGAACATCGAAATCACATCTTTCTGTAAGCATTACTCTGTAGTCCCTCCTTCCAGAATATTTTCTAAATATTCATCTTTAACTTATTTTCTTGTACATTTGTTATCCATTTAACAAGTGTTCTTTTTATCAAACCAATTTCCACCATCCTATGACAGTAATAGTCCTGTTATTCTTAACCAGTGTTCAAGGACTGTGGAGCAATCATCAGAGGCTAGGGGCCATTGATCTTATTAAATTTATATTAAATTTTATTCAGAAATTGCTCATTTTATTTTTCTAACATATATGGATGAGTTATATTGTAAGAATGTGTTGCTGAATACACATTTATTTTCCCAAAATTTTAATATGAATCTCCGCTATGCTTTTATCTATTAATGTGTATTTATATAACTATAGACGCAACTACATCTACTTTTTCATACTTGAGATTATTTAACTACAGCAATACTACAAAAACAGGTTTTACCCAAAAAGAAATAGTGCAATGGACATTTGACTCTGGAGAATTATTGAAGTTGAAAAGTTACTAGGTTTTTTCCTTTAAGTTCCACAATTAAACGTAAACTAAAGTAGATAGACATAAATACATAAAAAGTTATATATTTCTGGTTGCTTGAGCTAATGATATATTTTTAGACACATCCCATTCTAAAATTAGTCTGCTGAAATGCAGCACTATAATCTACTTTCTGAATCCTATAAGGTGCCGTCTTAAAATTAGGGTCACAAGAAGGTGAAGACAGGCAGTAATACACTTGTTGACCCTTCACAGGAATTCCAGATAAAACCCCAGAAGTTGAGTCAGAGATAATCACAAGATCTGGAATTTACAATAACAAACTCTCCATATATCTACCTGTCAGACCTCTTCCTCTTAGGGTGGGACAAAAGGTCACTAAAATAGCTTTTTTTTTTTTTTTTTTTCGTAAAAATGTTTTCGCCCTTCTTTGGGAGTGGGAAGAGTAATGAGAAGTTATAGTACAAATTAAATAGGATGTTAAAATTCTCTTTTCATTGAAACTAAATTTATTCTTAAAGGCCCTAACATTTATTAAATATTAAGAATTTTTTTCAGGCCGTATATAATAAAAGTTGAGGAAGAGTCATAAAAAGAACAACAAAGAAGGAAAACAAAGTATTGGTCACTCATACGGATATCAAATGTTAGAAATTTCTAAAAATCGAACACATGGAAAAATTCTAACCTAAATGAAATTTAAAACCCACACAATTTTATAAGTTTTTATGCAGCCATATTCTAAGGTGAGATAATGTGTTATTAGAAAGGTACCACACTCAATCCTTTTTTCCACCTTTTTTCCTAGTAAATAAAAGAAATAATGAGACTACTGTCTATTACTATTATATTTTTCCTAGCAATAATGCTGACAATCATATTCTGCTTTCCGAGGATTTTATAGGCAATAGGATGCAATGTGGAGTTATATTTTTCTAGTTTTTTGGTTAAGTTCTATAATATTAACATCATGATTTTACTTGCCTTTGCAAATTTGGTATCAGCTATAGCCTAATATCAAAGAAGTAAGTCCTTATCTAATTTCTCACTTCTCCCCCTCTTGGATTGTGGTTTAAAAGGCAAATATTACAGACTTTTCAAATTATTTTCATGAAATATATCATAGTACTGTGTCTTAAAGGAATATACACAGTATGCTTGAACTTACACCTTTGTGATACTTAGTATTTCATAGCATTTCTAAAAAACAAACATTTTTCCTCTAGCCAATAATTCATTGCATGTCTCAAAGCTTCTAAGTGATCATTGAGTTGTTTAGTAGAAAAAGAATTTCAACTTTTTCAGATGATGGGCATATGAGCTAAAATCATGTAAGAGTGTTCTTGAACAAAAGTTTTATATATCTTTTTGTGGTTGAAGCAATGACTAAAATTACGTAATAAACTAGCTTTCTCATAAAGAACAAGAACCATAAAAAAAAACTCAACTATTTTTTCAAAAATGGAAATACAGTAATATCTTATTTTCTTATTTTCATATCTTATTATGTAACTAGGACTACTAGGACTACAGAAAAAATTGTTGTTAGAGGCAATCAATATTTTCCAAAATCCAAACAATGCATGGATATTGTCACTCACCTAAAGGACCTTATCTATCTGGTATTGATTCTGCATGAGCTTGCAACTTTCCATTAACAAGAGATGCAGAGACACTAGAATAGGGACTGACATTTATTAAGATGCTGTTCTCAAGGCTATTTTTCATTTTAGAGATGAAGCCGAGGGTGTGAGCCATATTTGTTTTGCTCACTTTTTATCCTTATCACCAAGAACAGTACTTGGCACTCATTAGTGCTCAGTACATACTTGGTGATTAAAAAAATATTCTGAGGCATGGATGACAAAGTTGGATTTTAACTGGAGTTATGTGATTCCAGGATAGGGACTATAAAGATATAGGAATTTCTATATCTTTAAACAGTCATATCAAAGAGACTGATGTTCATATCACATGATTATAGACATAGAAAAAAGTGATCAAATAGAAATTGAGTTTCTGCATTTTTATAAAGTAAGCAGTTTATCACTAAATATTTAAAATGTTACAGAAAAAGTATTTTTAAAGAGGCAAACTTGAAAAATCTTTCTAAATAAGGTTTGTGCAAAACAATTAGAAATGCCACTTGCAATCTAAGTTTATCTGCCAATTTGAGACTTAATGATTTTTGCTTATCTTAGGATTTTTTTCCATCAGTTATCCCTTGTTTCTCTTAAAAATATGGAAACTGGATTGGTATCAGTACTACAGTACGTGCCAATCAATGATCAAGTTTACAAAGGGTTGCTTCCTGGCTTATAGCATGTACATTCTTTTTGGTTGGTTGATGATTCGTCAGGTTATATGAGTAAAAATAACCAATAAGTTGACATCTGCATTTATTTTCCCAGATTTTACTTATAAGTTAAGTACATCATTTCTCCAAAGCTAGATGAAATTTCTTATCTAATTCCTATGACTCTTTTAGGAAGTTTGAATTAACAATAAATGAAACAATATTCTTTTCCTTTATCTCAAGGATTTCATTTGAAATAAAATTTCTTAATTTCTTTTTGCATCATTTTTATGTTCTCATCAGTTTGTGTAGCATCCTTAATTCGTTGTTGCACCTGACGAAAGGGATGATCCACCCTTTCCTTCTTTCTTTTTTTTTTTATTAATTTTTATGTGGATTTCAGATGAGAAAGGATGCAGTATTACTTTGACTGCCTGCCATAATATAAAATGCAGTAAAATGTACAGCTGGTGATAGTCTATTTAGAATTTTTAAATGAAATATAAAGAAAAAGACCAGGTGCTTAATTTTTACATGCTGCATTTCATTTTAAAAATTCATGGTACCTTTTTGAATAATTTTTACTCATGCAGATGTTCTGAATATTGGAGACAGACGTTTATTTTATTTCCTTGTTTCCCATTTCACATTCAGCTTTTGCACAAAGAAGGTGGGTTGAATGGCTATATTATTTGTGAGTCAGGATTCCAAGGATAATTATTCTGAGATAATTGTCAAATGACTCATGGCAAGACCTTTCAATGATGTGTTCCTTGGTTTTTTTAGTTCAGATCTGGAGGATAATGGTTGTTTAACATATTGGAAAGGAACTTTAGGCTATTTGAGAAGAAATATATGTCAGGAGGAATGTGTTGACTCTTAAAATAATAGATAAACCCATTTGTATTATTTGTTAGAGGATGAATCATTGCTTTAAGAACTGTGTGTCACATATTTCAGAATTGTGAAATTCCCAAATATCAAAGTTGCTTTTTCTTTTTTGCCTGACAAACATTATGAGAAATTCAGTCTGAATTACTTAGAATTAAGTGCTTAGAACTTAAAATGATTCTTCAAGCTTTGTCCCCCAGATTACAAATATATCAAAAATCTCAACCAATGTCCTACCCGTTAGATAAAATGTGGAACATAGCTGGATAGCTTACAGGGACATATGACTGATATTCATGGGTAATCCATGTATTTAAGTGATGATTTACCAGTTTGGTTAATGAATGAATAGGCAAAGGACATCAGGATATATCTTGTGAGCGATTATCATTATCAGTAATGATGAAGATGAATTCATTGTGAATTAGGTTACTTCCTGTATTTAATAATATTCATTTTTCAAAGTTATATCATTCTGGAAAAGAAAAATTACTAATGGATTTCCATTTGACAAATTATCTTCTAGTAATAAATTGTAATGCATAGTATCCTTTTAAAAAGAAGTATTTGCTCACTGCTACTTATTCTCCCCATGTTGACCCTACTAACAGGAAGAATACATATGCCTGGGAAAGAGATCCTGTTGGGCTTTGTCTACCTCTGTTTCTCATTAATCGATTCAAGTTGATGTTTAAAAAAAATTTCAAAAAGAATGTCCATTGTCTTAAATGACTGCATATTCTTGCTATTCATAAATTTCATTCTGTTTTCCTGATTTACCCCAAAAAAAGGCAGTTTTCCTGTTGAGGTTAATTTGGGCTATGTAAAATAACCTCATCCTCTAAAAAACAAGGCTGAAATATTTTATCCTGGCTATCAGTGACAGTCATTTGTTTTTCACTATATTTAGATTTTCTCAGTATTCTTCATAAGTCATAAGTTGAACAGGATTGTGCTCTCATTTTGGTATAATGTAACGCTGCTGGCAGGGAAAACAGAAATACACAAAATTAAAACCGTCAATTAAAAAGAACAAAAAAATTTTTTCATTATTTCTGGTCTCAGTTACCACACCGTTGCTAAAAGCAGCTCCATGTGATACGTTACTGTGATTAGTTTCATCCCTGATTGTAAATGGTGCCCCAAACGTTCTTGGGCATGCAGCAAACCATTCATGCTAACATAAACAGTTTGTGTAAGTGTGTGGGAGGTATACAACTGAATTAGTTCTGTGCCTTCCTAAACATTGACATCTACACCAAACACAACACATTTTCATCATTTTCAATATGGCCCTAGGAAGGATAATATTCCTTCAGCTTTCTCTGTCTTGTAAGAAGAAACAAAGTCTTTTGTTGTTTTCCCTCATTAATTGATTCTTTCATGGATCAATGATAGCGTTGTGGTGCAGGATGGAAAGGGGAGTGATCACTGTGGAATAGTAGAGCAGTGCATTGTGTAGTTTTGATGTTAATGGTAGGCACAAGTTCACTTATTACAGAACCAAGTGAGAAAGGCTGGGAGGGAAGAGGAAATAGCACAGGTTGTGTAACACATACTCACAGACACACACAGGAATCACCTAAAGGACCGAAAAAGCAGTAAAAAGTAAAACCAACAAATTCTGCCATGAAAATTCTCAAATTTCACATTTTTCCTGAATAAAGAATGAACATATGAGAGAGCATATTAAAAATTATAAGTGCTCAAAATCCCAGGTATGGAAAAATATATATTAATAACTACCATAATTGCAAAATATTTTGCTTTTTACATCAATGCTGGTAGGACATCAATGTTGCTGATGTTTGCAATTTTGGGGGAGCAAGGGTGGAACAGAAAGATATATGGAAGAAACTGAGCTTGTAAGTAGTATAGGTATTGCCTCCTTGCCATATTTCTTTCAGGAAATAAATAAAGTGATGTTTTTTGCTGATTCTTTTTTTTTTTTTTTTTTTTTTTT